>NC_059428.1:155488643-155498643 GCF_021028975.2 Sphaerodactylus townsendi
ACCTGTTTGCACACATTAGTCTCTATTCAGCGAAGGCTACGGAAAAGCTGGATCAGGTTAAACATCACAAGCCAAGTATTTAGTAGTTATCAATCCCGCTTTTTCCCCCCATCAAAAACACTAAGAGGGGGAGAAGTCAAAAGAATTGATACGGAAGTCTCAGTACAGAGAGCCAGCGTGGTGTAGTGGTTAAGAGCAGGTGGATTCTGATCTGGAGAACCGGGTTTGGGTCCCCACTCCTCCACCTGAGTGGCAGAGGCTTATCTGGTGAACCAGATGCGTTTCCACATTCCTACATTCCTGCTGGGTGACTTTGGGCCAGTCACAGTCCTCTCAGGACTCTCTCAGACTCTCTCAGATTGCAAATGCCTTAGCAGACCAGGTGCTCAGGAGCAGCAGCAGCAGCAGAAGGCCATTGCTTTCACATCCTGCCTGTGAGCTCCCAAAGGCATCTAGTGGGCCACTGCAAGTAGCAGAGTGCTGGACTAGATGGACTCTGGTCAGACCCAGCAGGCTCGTTCTTATGTTCTTATGTTCTCTCAGCCCCACCTTCCTCACAAGGTGTCTGTTGTGGGGAGAGGAAGGGAAAGGACCTTGTAAGCCACCTTGGGTCTCCTTACAGGAGAGAAAGGTGGGGTATAAATCCAAACTCCCTCCTCCCTCTTCATGTTCTGAAATGGTAGCAGCTTACTGAAAAAGTTAAATCTTAGTTCAACTGCATTTGGAAAACCTGAGCTGTGGAAAAACCAGACTTGTACATGATGGCATCCGTGGGTCCAACATGTAGTCGACGCCATTTCAAAATGATTTTTGAATGCTGCAAGAACATTGTACAGACCTGCGATTCTTCCACATAACGGGTCGCGGAACTGTATGTGTCAGTGACTTTCCGGGAGCATTTGTCAGATTTGGGGACGAGCAAGGGGGAATTGCTCTAATGAGCTCTTGTGAACTTCTGCCAGGTTGATTAATCGTTTCCATTAGAACCGTCTTGTGCCGTTGCCAGATGCCACTGCCTGTCTACCCCTTCATCATCATATGGCATCTGGCACTTTTCCAGACATGGTTTTCTGGTGCTGGGCCTTTTTGTCACTTTCCGATTTTGCTCTTCAACCTTTCCTTCTGCACTCTGTCAGCACAGAATGAGAGGTCCTTGTTCCCAGTGAGCTGCAACCCTTTGTTTAGAAACCACGTGAGATGCAGCAGTTCTTTCTTGGATGAGGGACGGAAAAAAACCGAGTTCCCATATCATCTTTGTATCTCTCTCAGCCCCACCAACCTCACGAGGTGTCTGTTGTGGGGAGAGGAAGGGAAAGGAGCTTGTAAGCCACCTTGAGTCTCCTTACAGCAGAGAAAGGTGGGGTATAAATACAAACTCCTCCTCTTCCTCCTCTTCTTCTTGAGTCTCCTTGAGAAAGGTGGGATTTAAATTGAACTCTTCTTCTTCTTCTTCTTCTTCTTCTTCTTCTTCTTCTTCTTCTTCAAACAAGCAGTGGCGTAGGAGGTTAAGAGCTCGTGTATCTAATCTGGAGGAACCGGGTTTGATTCCCAGCAGCTCTGCTGCCTGAGCTGTGGAGGCTTATCTGGGGAATTCAGATTAGCCTGTGCACTCCCACACACGCCAGCTGGGTGACCTTGGGCTAGTCACAGCTTCTCGGAGCTCTCTCAGCCCCACCTACCCTCACAGGGGTGTTTGTTGGCCGAGGGGAAGGGCAAGGAGATTGTCAAGCCCCTTTGTGAGACTCCTGCAGGAGGAGAAAGGGGGGGATATAAATCCAAACTCTTTCTTTCTTTCTTTCTCTTCTTGTTCTTTCTCTTTGTTCTTCTTTCTCTTGTTCTTCTTCTTCTTCTTTCTTTCCTCTTCTTTGAAAACAAGCTTGAGGTCCCTGGAGTACTCTAACCCAAGATACAGTTCAGGAGGCCTCAGCAAGGGGTTAGGTGGGGTACAAATCCAAACCTCTTATTATTATTACAACGAGGTGAATGTTGATTGGCAGGATGACATAGAAAGGGAAGATCCATCCCCCTCTTCTTACCTGCTGTGGACTTTGATCTTAATTGCAGGGAGGGGACGTTGTCTCTATTACTTGTCCTTTCTTCCAGTCATAGTTCTTCTACAGCTGGGTCCTCAGCAGAGGCGCACCATGGGTAAATGGTGCCCGGAGACAAATTGTCTCCAGGATGCCCCCCCAGGCTCTGCCCCACCACCACCCGGCTCCGGGCCTCCCTGGATGTGCCCCCCCCCAGGTGGCTCCACCCCCCACTGACTTTGGACTCCCCAGCCCCATGTCACCATGCGACATGTGGGCGCAAGGTCCTAGGTTGCCCACCTCCTCCCCCTCCCCCCTGCCAGGGCTGGGCTCCCAGCCCTCGGCAGCCCTGCAGCTCTCTTCTGGACTGGGGAGGGGAGGCTGAAGGAAGTGGGAGGGGGAGTCCAGGGGAGTTGAGGGTGCTTGGAGTTTTTGCGTGCCTCGACTGACACAGATAGGTCGAGGCACACAAAAACGACAAGGCAGCAGGACTTCCTGGTCACGTGGGGGGCCAATTTTGCGCCCCCCACGTGACCAGAAGAGTGGCGCCCGGGGACAAGGGGTACCCCTTGTCCCTAGGTAGATACGCCACTGGTCCTCAGTACAGGGCAAATAGTTTGTCTGGAAATGGGCAGACCTGTGCCCCAGCTCCTGCTTACCTTTCGAGTCTTGCTGAGGAAGGTTTTTGGTCCCGTTAGGGCAGGTGGCCAACAATATCTATTAACAGGTAGGTAAAAATGCCGGGAAGAGAGACAAGTAAGGGACGTGGGCATTTTGAGGTGAGCAAGGACTGCAGAGCCTGGAAATCCAGCCAAACAGTATTTCGTATAATGTATTGCCGAAGGCATTCACGGCCGGATTCAACTGGTTCTGGTGGGTTTTCCCGGGCTGCGTGGCCGTGGTCTGGTAGATCTTGTCCCTCACATTTTCCCTGCGTCTGTGGCTGGCGTCTTCAGAGGTGTACACTGAGTAACAGACTTCTCTCTGTGATACACCCAGAGGTGGGATCCAGCAGGTTCTCACAGGTTCCCGAGAGTAGGTTACTAACTATTTGTGTGTGCCGAGAGGGGGTTACTAATGGGTGATTTTGCCACGTGACTTTTGCCTTAGTTACGCCCCTCCTCTCAGCAGTAGCGCGCAGAACTTGAAGCAGTCTAGCAGGAGGTGCACCGGCGTGCCGGGGTGGCAGTTTCCTAGCTTCGCGTGCATTCTCTGGCTATCTCACTTGCCTAAGCAGCCCCCGCCCCAGAATGCCCCCCCCCCCGGAATCGTCCCAAGCACAGCCTCACCCGTCGTGCCCCTCCCAGCCCCATTGGCGCTATGCCAGTTTAAATCCCACCACCATGGGAACCTGTTACTAAAATTTTTGGATCCCACCACTGGATACACCTCTGAAGATGCCAGCCGCAGATGCAGGGAAAACGTGAGGAACAAGATCCCCCAGACCCTGGCCACGCAGCCCGGGAAACCCACCACAACCAGTATTGTGTAAGCTTTGGGAACATTAGTTCATCTGGGTGGCTGTTAATGTTTACAAACCTTTCTGATGGAAGAACTGGATTAAAAAAAAACCTCAACTGGGAAGGGCGTGGAGGAAAAAAAAATGACTCTTCCCCAGTGGTTGCCATGGACTCAGGTTGCAACATTACGCTGTCACTTTCTCTTTGTGTCCGGCATCATTTGTTTAGCTTGGAAATGGAGGCCAGCCAGCTGTGCCCCTGCAGCCTTTTGTTTAATGCTGCGCTCAAATTAGATTAGAAAAATGGAAAGGAGAGGCTCGTCCTAGTTAATAAAATTATGAAAGGTATATTTTGCATTGCAAATGCCAGCTAGGCGTCCCTCTCTCCTCGGTGTTGCCCCCCCCCCCCCTACTGCAACAGTCTTTTGTCGTTCTGAAATGCTTCTCTGAGCAAGGCTGCTTTTCCCCCTGAGTTAAGATATGAGAAACGAAGTCTCCTATTGATCTGCAGTATTTGTGACGTTTGCTTGCGTATCTCCGCTACACTCTACATTTCTGATGGGTGTCTCTGCACTGGTGAAACATCACAAAAAAGCAATCTGGGTATGAGCTGGCATACAGTGGCATAAATGGTATTTTATCCGGTGTGATTTCCTGCTCATCGGTTCAAGAAACCATACGAGTCTTCAATAAGTCTTTTTAATATTCGCTGCTGCCGATTGACCAATTTGTTGTCGTGGGAGAGTTTGTAATTCAGGGTTTACTTCTGATAAGGGGGTGGGGGGCATCTGACATGTGGCCACTATTCTTCACAGATGCTTAGACCGCATGAATATTCCTTTGTTTCCCTGTTTGTACGGTGCCAGGAAATTTTTCAGTGCTTTCCCTTAAAAAAGCAGCCCTCTATATTGAAGTCGTTCTTAATAAAACAACGACACTCCGAGATTTCCTCGGGGTGCAGTCAGTGGACCTGGCCTGCATCACTGAGACCTGGGTGCGAGAAGGCGAAACGGTCGCCTTGAACGAAGTCTCGCCCCCAGGTTTCGCTTGTGTCCACCAGCCTCGAACACAGGGCCGGGGGGGAGGTGTGGCGATGTTCATCCGGGAGTCTATCGCCTTCAGGGCAGTCCCTGCCCCTCAAATTTCCGGGTTCGAGTGTGCCGGACTGGAGTGGCTGTCAAGGGAGAGGTTGGCCGTTCTCCTGGTGTACTTACCCGATTCGCCTAAGCGCACCCGGTGACGGCCTGCCGCAGCTGCTGGAGGCGGTGGCCGAGTGGGATCGCTATGCATTCCCCGACTTATTGTCTTGGGGGGATTTCAACATCCATGTGAACACTGCCTCATGCTCAGCTGACAGCGGACCTGGTGTCATCCATGGCTGACGCTTTAAGGAACCTCCCTAGCTTACACACTGACGCCACTCATGAGGCCGGGTCACACTTTAGACCTGGTTTTTTTGGGGCAGGAGTGAATATGGTGCGTATCCTCTGTTAGCAGAGTGTCGTCAGGTCCCACCTTTCATTTTGCCTCTGAGGGTCCGGGTGGATTTGCCGCCGCCAATCCTGCGTCTGAGGCGGCGGACTTATTGTTGGTGTCCCCGGGCCTCGGTGGAGACTCTTCTTTATGGAACCAGATTCTGAATGCTCCTGAATGCCTGCGACCCTGGAGCCCCCTGGCCTCGGATATGAAGCAGGTGACAGACTGGAATTCCAGGCTCTCTTGATGCCATCGAGGAAATTGCTCCCAAGCGCCCTCTGCGTCCCCGCTTACGGCAGGCCCCTTGGTATACCGAGGAGCTGCGCCAAATGGAAGCGGAAACTCAAGACGGCTACCGAGCGAAAAGTGTGGAGAGGAAGCTCCGATGACGCAAGGGACGCCTTGAACAACTTATAGGACGCTTATGAAGGCCTATGGAGTTGGCGACACGGGAGGGCGAAGAATGCCCATTTTCTCGGCCCTCCCTACAAGCGTCTACTAGCTCCCGCTTCCAGCACAACCTTTTTTCGGATCGCTCGATCCCTCACCTCTTTGGTGGAGGGGTCTACAAATTCTCAATTGGCAATTGGCTGTGAGGTGCATTTCAGAGCTTTTTTTTGTAGATAAAGAGTCGCATCCCTCCGGGCCTGACCTTCCGGCCACGCTTCTTGATACAGTGTAACAGAACTCGAGGCTCCCCTCAGCCGACTTCAGGCCAGTCCTAGTCTGGACCGGTTTTCCCTACTCTGGGTGAGTCCTGATGTTGGACAGGGCCCTACCTGCTGTTAAACCTACTACCTGTCCTCCTGGATCCCCGCGCCCCTCCTGGCTGGATTAAAGCTTCTGCCGGGAGGAGTTACGCCACACCCACCTGTTGAATATAGTTAACTGCTCCCTTGAGCAAGGGAGTATTTCCGGGTAGGGTTGAAGGAGGCAGTGGTCCGCTTCCACTCTTAAAAAAAAAGACCATCCTTAGATCCTGGAGATCTGGCCAATTACCGTCCCGTTTCGAACTTGTCGAACCTCGGGAAGGTAATTGAGAGAGTGGTGTTGGAGCAGCTTCAGGGCTTTCTTGGAGGACACATCGGCACTGACTGATCCCTTCCAGTCTGGCTTCACGTGGCTGGGCATGGGACGGAGGACCGTTCTCATCGCCATCACAGATATGTTCGCATGCAGCTAGACCGAGAAAGACGGATCGGCTTGCTGGTATTTAGCCTCGATCTTACAGCAGTCGTTTGATGTGGTCGTATCACGACCTTTTGATCCCCACCGCCCTGGCTGCCTCCTGGAGTCGCTGCAGGCACAGTCCCTTCCAAATGGATTTCAATACCCCTCGCTTTCTCCAGGGTCCGGGGCTGCCGAAAAAGCAGGTATGAGTCTTGCAAGGGATAGAGGCTCCTCCCACAGAGCCCCACTTAATTGTGGGGTTCCTCAGGGGGCCTTGCTTTCCCCCGGGGCTCTTATTTAACATCTAACATCGCGGCTCCCTCAGCTCAGCTGGTGCGGAGTTTTGGGCTGGTCTGTCACCACAATATCGCGGATGACAATTACCAGCTCATTCTGCTTGATGGAGGGCGGGGATACCTCCCGCCTCTGCAGCTCTACAGCACTGTCTGGAGTCGGTTGCTGGTTGGTTGAGACAGAGTAGGTTAAAGCAACCCAACGAAGACGTGGAGGTCCTTTGGCTGGGCCGGAGAGACCGAGGGAATTTCAGCCGCCAAATCTGGATGGGTCATGTTGGCCCTAACATCTCTGGCTCGCAGCCTGGGGGGTCCTGGACTCTTCATTATCTATGGAGAACCAGGTGGCCCATGTTACCAGGTTGCGTTTTTCCACCTTTGCCAGGCACGGCGGCTGGCTCCCTATCTCTCCCAGTCCGACCTGGCCACTGTGATCCATGTATGACGGTCACCTCGAGGCTAGATTACTGTAACTCGCTTCTACGCGGGCCTTCCCGCTGCGACTGATCCGGAAGCTGAAGCTGGTCCAGAATGCAGCGGCGCGGCTTCTAACAGGTGGTGGTTATTCAGATCATATCACCCCTGTGCTGTGCCGTCTGCACTGGCTTCGGGTGGAGTTCGGGATCGTTTTCAAGGTGCTGGTTTTAACCTTTAAGGCCTTACGCTGCATGGGGCCCACATACCTGCGGGACCGCATCACCCCTTATGTCCCACATAGGTCGCTAAGGCCGCAACGGCAGATCTACTGGTGACCCCTGGTCCTGCAATGATACGGCTGGCCTCAACCCGGGCCAGAGCCTTTTTACGAGCTCTGGCCCCCGCCTGGTGGAATTCCTTACCTCCGGCTGTGCGGGCCCTGCGGGACCTTAATGAGTTCCGCAGGGCCTGCAAGACGGAGCTTTTCCACCAGGCTTTCGGGGAGGCCGGCCGTGGATCTACTGCCCCCTATCGACACTGGAATTGAAATCAAAACTGAGACTGCCGTTCCATTCTATTAAAGCTGGGCCTGTCTTACTTATAAATTCCATCCCAGGCCCTACTTACTCCCTCCCCTTTTTCTTCTTTTAATGGCCTTCGGCGGGGCGCCTGTCTTAATTAATTTATGAACTGGGTTGCTTAACCTATAGTTCTGTAGTAAACTGCTGCTTAGTTCTTAGGTTTTAATGATTTTAGTATTTTATGTTGTTGATTGCTGTCTATGTAACAGCCATGTTGGAAGCCGCCTTGAGCCCTTCGGGGATAGGTGGCCTATAAGTTTAATAAAATTAATAAAATAAATAAATAAATATTCAGCCGGTACCTTTCCTGTCCTTAATTTAAACCCATTATTCTTGTCTAGCAGGAGCAGCAGTGGCATAGGAGGTTAAGAGCTTGTGTATCTAATCTGGAGGAACCGGGTTTGATTCCTAGCTCTGCCGCCTGAGCTGTGGAGGCTTATCTGGGGAATTCAGATTAGCCTGTACACTCCGACACACGCCAGCTGGGTGACCTTGGGCTAGTCACAGCTTCTGGGAGCTCTCTCAGCCCCACCTACCTCACAGGGTGTTTGTTGTGAAGGGGGAAGGGCAATGAGATTGTAAGCCCCTTTGAGTCTCCTGCAGGAGAGAAAGGGGGGATATAAATCCCAACTCCTCCTCCTCCTCCTCCTCCTCCTCCTCCTCCTCCTCCTCCTCCTCCTCTTCTTCTTCTTCTTCTTCTTCTTCTTCTTCTTCTTCTTCTTCTTCTTCTTCTTCTTCTTCTTCTTCTTCTTCTTCTTCTTCTTCTTCTTCTTCTTCTTCTTCTTCTTCTTCTTCTGTAGGGTAACAAAAAATATTCAGCCTGTAATTTAAACCCATTATCCTCTGCCAAGAAGAACATCTCCCTGCCCTCCTCTGAGGGACAGCCTTTCAAATATTTGAAGAAAGCAATGCTGCTGCCTTCTACCGTGGTGGTCTATCTGGAGAGATTTCCCAGGCCTCAGAATAAGTGTGTGGGAAAGAGTTGTTCACACCCAGTCCTTTTCTGAAAAAGAGAGAGAGCCTGTTGTAAGTCTTTGAGAGAAAGAGAAATGTCTTAATGCAGGAGATCCTTCTTGGAACTAAATGATTGGACATTCCAAAATCTGGGGATGAATTTAGAGAGTTTGGATTTATACGGCACCTTTCTCTCCTGTAAGGAGACTCAAGGTGGCTTACAAGCTCCTTTCCCTTCCTCTCCCCACAACAGACACCTTGTGAGGTAGGTGGGGCTGACAGAGTTCTGAGAGAACTGTGACTAGCCCACAGTCACCCAGCAGGAATGTAGGAGTGCGGAAACCCATCTGGTTCACCAGATAAGCCTCCGCCACTCAGGTGGAGGAGTGGGGAACCAAACCCGGTTCTCCAGATCAGAATCCAACTGGTCTTAACCACTACGCCTCGCTGGCTCTTAGATGACCAAACAATTCAGAAGCACCCCTGCTTCAGGGACATTATCACCAACCTTGTAAGGAACGCCAGTATTTGCATCATCCTCCCATTGAAGGCTGATGAGTGAGAGAAAACGTTCATCCCAGCGGTGGGAATTGAACTGGCAGCTTCACAGTTCCCAGCGGTCTTAGGCCGTAGACTGCCAGCAACATGTGAACATATGTTAATTCAAATTGGAGAACTGCTTTCTGTAGCTCACACTCTGGCTAGCAGGGGGTTATCTAGGGTAACACAAAGTCTATTACCCCAGCAATCCTTGAACTGCAAAGACTGAAGACCGAACTTTCAATCTTGTGTCCGTCAACCCACAGAGCTATGGCCACTCCCCCCAAAGTTTATGACAAGACTGTGTTGCCTTTTACCAACAAATGGACTCTCCTGTTTACCTTTGGAGTGATTAGTAGTCAGTGGGAAACTCATGTTCTCTGTCCATCAACCACTGCCTGTCAAAATTCTGAAAAGTGCGTTTATCTCCTCTCCTGACAACCGGGACCGCAAGTTGAGTCCAATTTCCATTTCAAAACAGCATTTTATTCACTTTACGTGCAAAATGATTACAAACTTGAAGTGTGCTTGAAGGAAATCTCTTCCATCTTGACATTTATTCGGTTAATTATTCTCTTTCCAAAGTTGGAACGGGGTGTGTGTGGGGGATCATCCAAGACGTAAACACGGTAATTTGCGCCAGAGTTCTGCAAAGTCTTTGCGAAATTTAGTCCCACCAAGGGGTGTTTTTTTTTTTGTCGAACATTTTCAAAGGGAAAAGCTGCCCCTGGAAAGTCAAACTGTTGATCCTTCTCTTTCAAGACGTCAGAGCTGCCACTCAAGTGCTCATTCGGGATGAGGGACAAACTGAAATTTGGCAAAGTCCTTTGCAGACATGATTGAGATACAAGGAGGAAGATTTGGTCAGGCTAATGTAGGAAGAGCAACAACTTCATTTAATAAGCTCAAGTCACCCATCCTGACACATATCAGACAGTGATGAATGGAAACTCTCACACTTTCCTTATCCTGAGAAAGTTCCTACTGATATTCCAGTCCTAGAACATAATCGACCACAGCATGTGTTTATGTGGTGCCCCCTTCTGTTCTCGCCTCTGTTTTATATCTCTTTATTGACGG
>NC_059428.1:155803643-155966388 GCF_021028975.2 Sphaerodactylus townsendi
CCCTGCTGATCTCTATACAGGACGGTTGTGCAAAGGATGTATCCTCTTTAAATAAAATGGTGTCCTTTCTGTGTAGCCAAAAACAGCCTATTTATTACAAATGAACAAATCTGTACACCAGCCCATTATAGGTAGCTGTAAGTCAGGTCTCTGGTGAGCTTTTCAATCCAAATTCTGTAGCCTTTCAGACAGGCACTCAAAAGCGTCTTCTCTCAGTCCAGCTAACTTTCTTCTGAAGATGCCAAACAATTCATGTACAGAGAAGAGCTCCCAGGTGTTTTATCTCCTTGTGGTCCAGGACACCATCTGGTTCCCTCCTTTTCTTGCACTTCCATCCTCTGCTTGAGAGGTTTCCCGTTACGACTCCAAAGGGGTGTGAAGCGTGGCAGTGTCGACGGGTGCAATGTCACCTTTCCCCACATGTTTGCACGGTGCCACCTTTAACGAAACGTGACGGCTGAAGCATTTCTTGCTTTTGAAACAAACAAAAAAAGCAGTGCAGTTTCATCGTCACGGTCTCGGTGCAGTCCTGCATGAGAGCTGCGCAGGCCTGCTGCGGTGAAGAACCTTATAAAGCTTTCTAGAAGATTCACTGAACAAGGAGTTCTCCCCTATCATCGTCCGTCCCTCCCCCACCTTTTGCTGGCATATATCACCAAAGGATCATGTCCCTGACTTATTGGTCTGGATATCTTTGTTGCTTCCCTCTTAAATGTGATGTAGAAGCCCTGATTCCTAAAAAATTTGCCCGAGTACACAATTTAAACAGCAATCCTTTCTTGAGGCAAAGCGAGTTCTGGGTTAATTGACTGTGATGTGGTGTTTTTAGACTGCATTTAATTAAGAGTTCCAATCCGCTCGTTGCTTGACCTTGGCTTTGGCATTGAACGCAGAGGCCACTGCAAACATTGTGGAACGGCAGAAAGCCGTTCTTCTTCGACAGCTAGAAAAGCTAACCTCCAAAGCACAGGGCCCTTTAAGGAAAAAAATGTCATCCTCTTTCAGAGACATTTGCAGAGCCTTCTCTGCAGGCAACTCAGATGAAACTGAAGAGGGCACGCTTGGCGGACGACCTGAATGAGAAGATAGCCCAGAGGCCCGGCCCGATGGAACTGGTGGAAAAGAACATCCTTCCTGTCGATTCCAGTGTTAAAGAAGCCATTATAGGCAAGTTAGGGGCCTTTGGTTTGGGCATGATACCACACAACAAGTGAAAACTTGAGCCTTAAAGGCCCCTCTGGTGCATCGGTTACAATAGCTGTGAGAGATAGAGCTGTGGGAGATAGAGCTACCTAGGTCCCCGTAGACTCCTATTGGACAGCGCCTGTGATGTCATCATCAACAAGTGGCATGATTACTTTCTACCATGCAGCATGGCATTCCATTGAACCCGTTGTTGAGGCTCACACTGTCCCTTTTCCCTGCATACGGGCTGTTTTTGATAAATCACAAGGGAGTTACCTGTCGAAAACTCCCTTGTGATTTATTGAAAACAGTTCGCGTGAAGATGGCTGTCCCCTTGCTGTGAGATTATAGCCATCAATCCGCCCACATTGATCAGTTGCGCAGCAAAGACATTCTGCAGTATTAGTGCTGGATGGGAGAAAAAGTTACTTAGGGTTTTCTGGCATGAGGAAGGATACATCTGCATGTTGGTTCGTAGGTGGAATGGAGCTGGTTCATCTCTGACCCCCTTCATTTCATATGGAAACATTACTTTCAGACTATGTTGGTCCCTTAATTATACTGATGGTGTCCGCCAAAGTACACCCCCAGCCCATTCTTTTTAAAAAACCCTTGCTCTGAAAAGCAAACCTGAACAGCATATTCACAAACTGGACCGTCATTGACTGACGCTCTTCTGAATTCATTGACTTCAGTGAGTTTAGCTGGGGGTCTCTCTGTTAGGACAGCTGCTATTATTATTATTATTATTATTATTATTATTATTATTATTATTATTATTATTATTATTATTATTATTATTATTATTATTATTATTATTATTATTATTATTATTATTGATACAAAACAGTTATACACAGCAAACGAGATCAATATTCCCCCCCCCCCCCACCCCCCCCCCCCCCCACCCCCCCCCCCCCCCACCCCCCCCCCCCCCCACCCCCCCCCCCCCCCACCCCCCCCCCCCCCCACCCCCCCCCCCCCCCACCCCCCCCCCCCCCCACCCCCCCCCCCCCCCACCCCCCCCCCCCCCCACCCCCCCCCCCCCCCACCCCCCCCCCCCCCCACCCCCCCCCCCCCCCACCCCCCCCCCCCCCCACCCCCCCCCCCCCCCACCCCCCCCCCCCCCCACCCCCCCCCCCCCCCACCCCCCCCCCCCCCCACCCCCCCCCCCCCCCACCCCCCCCCCCCCCCACCCCCCCCCCCCCCCACCCCCCCCCCCCCCCACCCCCCCCCCCCCCCACCCCCCCCCCCCCCCACCCCCCCCCCCCCCCACCCCCCCCCCCCCCCACCCCCCCCCCCCCCCACCCCCCCCCCCCCCCACCCCCCCCCCCCCCCACCCCCCCCCCCCCCCACCCCCCCCCCCCCCCACCCCCCCCCCCCCCCACCCCCCCCCCCCCCCACCCCCCCCCCCCCCCACCCCCCCCCCCCCCCACCCCCCCCCCCCCCCACCCCCCCCCCCCCCCACCCCCCCCCCCCCCCACCCCCCCCCCCCCCCACCCCCCCCCCCCCCCACCCCCCCCCCCCCCCACCCCCCCCCCCCCCCACCCCCCCCCCCCCCCACCCCCCCCCCCCCCCACCCCCCCCCCCCCCCACCCCCCCCCCCCCCCACCCCCCCCCCCCCCCACCCCCCCCCCCCCCCACC
Source organism: Sphaerodactylus townsendi (assembly GCF_021028975.2). Taxonomy (NCBI): domain Eukaryota; kingdom Metazoa; phylum Chordata; class Lepidosauria; order Squamata; family Sphaerodactylidae; genus Sphaerodactylus; species Sphaerodactylus townsendi. The sequence continues at coordinate 155,806,474 of NC_059428.1, forward strand.
CCCCCCCCCCCCCACCCCCCCCCCCCCCCACCCCCCCCCCCCCCCACCCCCCCCCCCCCCCACCCCCCCCCCCCCCCACCCCCCCCCCCCCCCACCCCCCCCCCCCCCCACCCCCCCCCCCCCCCACCCCCCCCCCCCCCCACCCCCCCCCCCCCCCACCCCCCCCCCCCCCCACCCCCCCCCCCCCCCACCCCCCCCCCCCCCCACCCCCCCCCCCCCCCACCCCCCCCCCCCCCCACCCCCCCCCCCCCCCACCCCCCCCCCCCCCCACCCCCCCCCCCCCCCACCCCCCCCCCCCCCCACCCCCCCCCCCCCCCACCCCCCCCCCCCCCCACCCCCCCCCCCCCCCACCCCCCCCCCCCCCCACCCCCCCCCCCCCCCACCCCCCCCCCCCCCCACCCCCCCCCCCCCCCACCCCCCCCCCCCCCCACCCCCCCCCCCCCCCACCCCCCCCCCCCCCCACCCCCCCCCCCCCCCACCCCCCCCCCCCCCCACCCCCCCCCCCCCCCACCCCCCCCCCCCCCCACCCCCCCCCCCCCCCACCCCCCCCCCCCCCCACCCCCCCCCCCCCCCACCCCCCCCCCCCCCCACCCCCCCCCCCCCCCACCCCCCCCCCCCCCCACCCCCCCCCCCCCCCACCCCCCCCCCCCCCCACCCCCCCCCCCCCCCACCCCCCCCCCCCCCCACCCCCCCCCCCCCCCACCCCCCCCCCCCCCCACCCCCCCCCCCCCCCACCCCCCCCCCCCCCCACCCCCCCCCCCCCCCACCCCCCCCCCCCCCCACCCCCCCCCCCCCCCACCCCCCCCCCCCCCCACCCCCCCCCCCCCCCACCCCCCCCCCCCCCCACCCCCCCCCCCCCCCACCCCCCCCCCCCCCCACCCCCCCCCCCCCCCACCCCCCCCCCCCCCCACCCCCCCCCCCCCCCACCCCCCCCCCCCCCCACCCCCCCCCCCCCCCACCCCCCCCCCCCCCCACCCCCCCCCCCCCCCACCCCCCCCCCCCCCCACCCCCCCCCCCCCCCACCCCCCCCCCCCCCCACCCCCCCCCCCCCCCACCCCCCCCCCCCCCCACCCCCCCCCCCCCCCACCCCCCCCCCCCCCCACCCCCCCCCCCCCCCACCCCCCCCCCCCCCCACCCCCCCCCCCCCCCACCCCCCCCCCCCCCCACCCCCCCCCCCCCCCACCCCCCCCCCCCCCCACCCCCCCCCCCCCCCACCCCCCCCCCCCCCCACCCCCCCCCCCCCCCACCCCCCCCCCCCCCCACCCCCCCCCCCCCCCACCCCCCCCCCCCCCCACCCCCCCCCCCCCCCACCCCCCCCCCCCCCCACCCCCCCCCCCCCCCACCCCCCCCCCCCCCCACCCCCCCCCCCCCCCACCCCCCCCCCCCCCCACCCCCCCCCCCCCCCACCCCCCCCCCCCCCCACCCCCCCCCCCCCCCACCCCCCCCCCCCCCCACCCCCCCCCCCCCCCACCCCCCCCCCCCCCCACCCCCCCCCCCCCCCACCCCCCCCCCCCCCCACCCCCCCCCCCCCCCACCCCCCCCCCCCCCCACCCCCCCCCCCCCCCACCCCCCCCCCCCCCCACCCCCCCCCCCCCCCACCCCCCCCCCCCCCCACCCCCCCCCCCCCCCACCCCCCCCCCCCCCCACCCCCCCCCCCCCCCACCCCCCCCCCCCCCCACCCCCCCCCCCCCCCACCCCCCCCCCCCCCCACCCCCCCCCCCCCCCACCCCCCCCCCCCCCCACCCCCCCCCCCCCCCACCCCCCCCCCCCCCCACCCCCCCCCCCCCCCACCCCCCCCCCCCCCCACCCCCCCCCCCCCCCACCCCCCCCCCCCCCCACCCCCCCCCCCCCCCACCCCCCCCCCCCCCCACCCCCCCCCCCCCCCACCCCCCCCCCCCCCCACCCCCCCCCCCCCCCACCCCCCCCCCCCCCCACCCCCCCCCCCCCCCACCCCCCCCCCCCCCCACCCCCCCCCCCCCCCACCCCCCCCCCCCCCCACCCCCCCCCCCCCCCACCCCCCCCCCCCCCCACCCCCCCCCCCCCCCACCCCCCCCCCCCCCCACCCCCCCCCCCCCCCACCCCCCCCCCCCCCCACCCCCCCCCCCCCCCACCCCCCCCCCCCCCCACCCCCCCCCCCCCCCACCCCCCCCCCCCCCCACCCCCCCCCCCCCCCACCCCCCCCCCCCCCCACCCCCCCCCCCCCCCACCCCCCCCCCCCCCCACCCCCCCCCCCCCCCACCCCCCCCCCCCCCCACCCCCCCCCCCCCCCACCCCCCCCCCCCCCCACCCCCCCCCCCCCCCACCCCCCCCCCCCCCCACCCCCCCCCCCCCCCACCCCCCCCCCCCCCCACCCCCCCCCCCCCCCACCCCCCCCCCCCCCCACCCCCCCCCCCCCCCACCCCCCCCCCCCCCCACCCCCCCCCCCCCCCACCCCCCCCCCCCCCCACCCCCCCCCCCCCCCACCCCCCCCCCCCCCCACCCCCCCCCCCCCCCACCCCCCCCCCCCCCCACCCCCCCCCCCCCCCACCCCCCCCCCCCCCCACCCCCCCCCCCCCCCACCCCCCCCCCCCCCCACCCCCCCCCCCCCCCACCCCCCCCCCCCCCCACCCCCCCCCCCCCCCACCCCCCCCCCCCCCCACCCCCCCCCCCCCCCACCCCCCCCCCCCCCCACCCCCCCCCCCCCCCACCCCCCCCCCCCCCCACCCCCCCCCCCCCCCACCCCCCCCCCCCCCCACCCCCCCCCCCCCCCACCCCCCCCCCCCCCCACCCCCCCCCCCCCCCACCCCCCCCCCCCCCCACCCCCCCCCCCCCCCACCCCCCCCCCCCCCCACCCCCCCCCCCCCCCACCCCCCCCCCCCCCCACCCCCCCCCCCCCCCACCCCCCCCCCCCCCCACCCCCCCCCCCCCCCACCCCCCCCCCCCCCCACCCCCCCCCCCCCCCACCCCCCCCCCCCCCCACCCCCCCCCCCCCCCACCCCCCCCCCCCCCCACCCCCCCCCCCCCCCACCCCCCCCCCCCCCCACCCCCCCCCCCCCCCACCCCCCCCCCCCCCCACCCCCCCCCCCCCCCACCCCCCCCCCCCCCCACCCCCCCCCCCCCCCACCCCCCCCCCCCCCCACCCCCCCCCCCCCCCACCCCCCCCCCCCCCCACCCCCCCCCCCCCCCACCCCCCCCCCCCCCCACCCCCCCCCCCCCCCACCCCCCCCCCCCCCCACCCCCCCCCCCCCCCACCCCCCCCCCCCCCCACCCCCCCCCCCCCCCACCCCCCCCCCCCCCCACCCCCCCCCCCCCCCACCCCCCCCCCCCCCCACCCCCCCCCCCCCCCACCCCCCCCCCCCCCCACCCCCCCCCCCCCCCACCCCCCCCCCCCCCCACCCCCCCCCCCCCCCACCCCCCCCCCCCCCCACCCCCCCCCCCCCCCACCCCCCCCCCCCCCCACCCCCCCCCCCCCCCACCCCCCCCCCCCCCCACCCCCCCCCCCCCCCACCCCCCCCCCCCCCCACCCCCCCCCCCCCCCACCCCCCCCCCCCCCCACCCCCCCCCCCCCCCACCCCCCCCCCCCCCCACCCCCCCCCCCCCCCACCCCCCCCCCCCCCCACCCCCCCCCCCCCCCACCCCCCCCCCCCCCCACCCCCCCCCCCCCCCACCCCCCCCCCCCCCCACCCCCCCCCCCCCCCACCCCCCCCCCCCCCCACCCCCCCCCCCCCCCACCCCCCCCCCCCCCCACCCCCCCCCCCCCCCACCCCCCCCCCCCCCCACCCCCCCCCCCCCCCACCCCCCCCCCCCCCCACCCCCCCCCCCCCCCACCCCCCCCCCCCCCCACCCCCCCCCCCCCCCACCCCCCCCCCCCCCCACCCCCCCCCCCCCCCACCCCCCCCCCCCCCCACCCCCCCCCCCCCCCACCCCCCCCCCCCCCCACCCCCCCCCCCCCCCACCCCCCCCCCCCCCCACCCCCCCCCCCCCCCACCCCCCCCCCCCCCCACCCCCCCCCCCCCCCACCCCCCCCCCCCCCCACCCCCCCCCCCCCCCACCCCCCCCCCCCCCCACCCCCCCCCCCCCCCACCCCCCCCCCCCCCCACCCCCCCCCCCCCCCACCCCCCCCCCCCCCCACCCCCCCCCCCCCCCACCCCCCCCCCCCCCCACCCCCCCCCCCCCCCACCCCCCCCCCCCCCCACCCCCCCCCCCCCCCACCCCCCCCCCCCCCCACCCCCCCCCCCCCCCACCCCCCCCCCCCCCCACCCCCCCCCCCCCCCACCCCCCCCCCCCCCCACCCCCCCCCCCCCCCACCCCCCCCCCCCCCCACCCCCCCCCCCCCCCACCCCCCCCCCCCCCCACCCCCCCCCCCCCCCACCCCCCCCCCCCCCCACCCCCCCCCCCCCCCACCCCCCCCCCCCCCCACCCCCCCCCCCCCCCACCCCCCCCCCCCCCCACCCCCCCCCCCCCCCACCCCCCCCCCCCCCCACCCCCCCCCCCCCCCACCCCCCCCCCCCCCCACCCCCCCCCCCCCCCACCCCCCCCCCCCCCCACCCCCCCCCCCCCCCACCCCCCCCCCCCCCCACCCCCCCCCCCCCCCACCCCCCCCCCCCCCCACCCCCCCCCCCCCCCACCCCCCCCCCCCCCCACCCCCCCCCCCCCCCACCCCCCCCCCCCCCCACCCCCCCCCCCCCCCACCCCCCCCCCCCCCCACCCCCCCCCCCCCCCACCCCCCCCCCCCCCCACCCCCCCCCCCCCCCACCCCCCCCCCCCCCCACCCCCCCCCCCCCCCACCCCCCCCCCCCCCCACCCCCCCCCCCCCCCACCCCCCCCCCCCCCCACCCCCCCCCCCCCCCACCCCCCCCCCCCCCCACCCCCCCCCCCCCCCACCCCCCCCCCCCCCCACCCCCCCCCCCCCCCACCCCCCCCCCCCCCCACCCCCCCCCCCCCCCACCCCCCCCCCCCCCCACCCCCCCCCCCCCCCACCCCCCCCCCCCCCCACCCCCCCCCCCCCCCACCCCCCCCCCCCCCCACCCCCCCCCCCCCCCACCCCCCCCCCCCCCCACCCCCCCCCCCCCCCACCCCCCCCCCCCCCCACCCCCCCCCCCCCCCACCCCCCCCCCCCCCCACCCCCCCCCCCCCCCACCCCCCCCCCCCCCCACCCCCCCCCCCCCCCACCCCCCCCCCCCCCCACCCCCCCCCCCCCCCACCCCCCCCCCCCCCCACCCCCCCCCCCCCCCACCCCCCCCCCCCCCCACCCCCCCCCCCCCCCACCCCCCCCCCCCCCCACCCCCCCCCCCCCCCACCCCCCCCCCCCCCCACCCCCCCCCCCCCCCACCCCCCCCCCCCCCCACCCCCCCCCCCCCCCACCCCCCCCCCCCCCCACCCCCCCCCCCCCCCACCCCCCCCCCCCCCCACCCCCCCCCCCCCCCACCCCCCCCCCCCCCCACCCCCCCCCCCCCCCACCCCCCCCCCCCCCCACCCCCCCCCCCCCCCACCCCCCCCCCCCCCCACCCCCCCCCCCCCCCACCCCCCCCCCCCCCCACCCCCCCCCCCCCCCACCCCCCCCCCCCCCCACCCCCCCCCCCCCCCACCCCCCCCCCCCCCCACCCCCCCCCCCCCCCACCCCCCCCCCCCCCCACCCCCCCCCCCCCCCACCCCCCCCCCCCCCCACCCCCCCCCCCCCCCACCCCCCCCCCCCCCCACCCCCCCCCCCCCCCACCCCCCCCCCCCCCCACCCCCCCCCCCCCCCACCCCCCCCCCCCCCCACCCCCCCCCCCCCCCACCCCCCCCCCCCCCCACCCCCCCCCCCCCCCACCCCCCCCCCCCCCCACCCCCCCCCCCCCCCACCCCCCCCCCCCCCCACCCCCCCCCCCCCCCACCCCCCCCCCCCCCCACCCCCCCCCCCCCCCACCCCCCCCCCCCCCCACCCCCCCCCCCCCCCACCCCCCCCCCCCCCCACCCCCCCCCCCCCCCACCCCCCCCCCCCCCCACCCCCCCCCCCCCCCACCCCCCCCCCCCCCCACCCCCCCCCCCCCCCACCCCCCCCCCCCCCCACCCCCCCCCCCCCCCACCCCCCCCCCCCCCCACCCCCCCCCCCCCCCACCCCCCCCCCCCCCCACCCCCCCCCCCCCCCACCCCCCCCCCCCCCCACCCCCCCCCCCCCCCACCCCCCCCCCCCCCCACCCCCCCCCCCCCCCACCCCCCCCCCCCCCCACCCCCCCCCCCCCCCACCCCCCCCCCCCCCCACCCCCCCCCCCCCCCACCCCCCCCCCCCCCCACCCCCCCCCCCCCCCACCCCCCCCCCCCCCCACCCCCCCCCCCCCCCACCCCCCCCCCCCCCCACCCCCCCCCCCCCCCACCCCCCCCCCCCCCCACCCCCCCCCCCCCCCACCCCCCCCCCCCCCCACCCCCCCCCCCCCCCACCCCCCCCCCCCCCCACCCCCCCCCCCCCCCACCCCCCCCCCCCCCCACCCCCCCCCCCCCCCACCCCCCCCCCCCCCCACCCCCCCCCCCCCCCACCCCCCCCCCCCCCCACCCCCCCCCCCCCCCACCCCCCCCCCCCCCCACCCCCCCCCCCCCCCACCCCCCCCCCCCCCCACCCCCCCCCCCCCCCACCCCCCCCCCCCCCCACCCCCCCCCCCCCCCACCCCCCCCCCCCCCCACCCCCCCCCCCCCCCACCCCCCCCCCCCCCCACCCCCCCCCCCCCCCACCCCCCCCCCCCCCCACCCCCCCCCCCCCCCACCCCCCCCCCCCCCCACCCCCCCCCCCCCCCACCCCCCCCCCCCCCCACCCCCCCCCCCCCCCACCCCCCCCCCCCCCCACCCCCCCCCCCCCCCACCCCCCCCCCCCCCCACCCCCCCCCCCCCCCACCCCCCCCCCCCCCCACCCCCCCCCCCCCCCACCCCCCCCCCCCCCCACCCCCCCCCCCCCCCACCCCCCCCCCCCCCCACCCCCCCCCCCCCCCACCCCCCCCCCCCCCCACCCCCCCCCCCCCCCACCCCCCCCCCCCCCCACCCCCCCCCCCCCCCACCCCCCCCCCCCCCCACCCCCCCCCCCCCCCACCCCCCCCCCCCCCCACCCCCCCCCCCCCCCACCCCCCCCCCCCCCCACCCCCCCCCCCCCCCACCCCCCCCCCCCCCCACCCCCCCCCCCCCCCACCCCCCCCCCCCCCCACCCCCCCCCCCCCCCACCCCCCCCCCCCCCCACCCCCCCCCCCCCCCACCCCCCCCCCCCCCCACCCCCCCCCCCCCCCACCCCCCCCCCCCCCCACCCCCCCCCCCCCCCACCCCCCCCCCCCCCCACCCCCCCCCCCCCCCACCCCCCCCCCCCCCCACCCCCCCCCCCCCCCACCCCCCCCCCCCCCCACCCCCCCCCCCCCCCACCCCCCCCCCCCCCCACCCCCCCCCCCCCCCACCCCCCCCCCCCCCCACCCCCCCCCCCCCCCACCCCCCCCCCCCCCCACCCCCCCCCCCCCCCACCCCCCCCCCCCCCCACCCCCCCCCCCCCCCACCCCCCCCCCCCCCCACCCCCCCCCCCCCCCACCCCCCCCCCCCCCCACCCCCCCCCCCCCCCACCCCCCCCCCCCCCCACCCCCCCCCCCCCCCACCCCCCCCCCCCCCCACCCCCCCCCCCCCCCACCCCCCCCCCCCCCCACCCCCCCCCCCCCCCACCCCCCCCCCCCCCCACCCCCCCCCCCCCCCACCCCCCCCCCCCCCCACCCCCCCCCCCCCCCACCCCCCCCCCCCCCCACCCCCCCCCCCCCCCACCCCCCCCCCCCCCCACCCCCCCCCCCCCCCACCCCCCCCCCCCCCCACCCCCCCCCCCCCCCACCCCCCCCCCCCCCCACCCCCCCCCCCCCCCACCCCCCCCCCCCCCCACCCCCCCCCCCCCCCACCCCCCCCCCCCCCCACCCCCCCCCCCCCCCACCCCCCCCCCCCCCCACCCCCCCCCCCCCCCACCCCCCCCCCCCCCCACCCCCCCCCCCCCCCACCCCCCCCCCCCCCCACCCCCCCCCCCCCCCACCCCCCCCCCCCCCCACCCCCCCCCCCCCCCACCCCCCCCCCCCCCCACCCCCCCCCCCCCCCACCCCCCCCCCCCCCCACCCCCCCCCCCCCCCACCCCCCCCCCCCCCCACCCCCCCCCCCCCCCACCCCCCCCCCCCCCCACCCCCCCCCCCCCCCACCCCCCCCCCCCCCCACCCCCCCCCCCCCCCACCCCCCCCCCCCCCCACCCCCCCCCCCCCCCACCCCCCCCCCCCCCCACCCCCCCCCCCCCCCACCCCCCCCCCCCCCCACCCCCCCCCCCCCCCACCCCCCCCCCCCCCCACCCCCCCCCCCCCCCACCCCCCCCCCCCCCCACCCCCCCCCCCCCCCACCCCCCCCCCCCCCCACCCCCCCCCCCCCCCACCCCCCCCCCCCCCCACCCCCCCCCCCCCCCACCCCCCCCCCCCCCCACCCCCCCCCCCCCCCACCCCCCCCCCCCCCCACCCCCCCCCCCCCCCACCCCCCCCCCCCCCCACCCCCCCCCCCCCCCACCCCCCCCCCCCCCCACCCCCCCCCCCCCCCACCCCCCCCCCCCCCCACCCCCCCCCCCCCCCACCCCCCCCCCCCCCCACCCCCCCCCCCCCCCACCCCCCCCCCCCCCCACCCCCCCCCCCCCCCACCCCCCCCCCCCCCCACCCCCCCCCCCCCCCACCCCCCCCCCCCCCCACCCCCCCCCCCCCCCACCCCCCCCCCCCCCCACCCCCCCCCCCCCCCACCCCCCCCCCCCCCCACCCCCCCCCCCCCCCACCCCCCCCCCCCCCCACCCCCCCCCCCCCCCACCCCCCCCCCCCCCCACCCCCCCCCCCCCCCACCCCCCCCCCCCCCCACCCCCCCCCCCCCCCACCCCCCCCCCCCCCCACCCCCCCCCCCCCCCACCCCCCCCCCCCCCCACCCCCCCCCCCCCCCACCCCCCCCCCCCCCCACCCCCCCCCCCCCCCACCCCCCCCCCCCCCCACCCCCCCCCCCCCCCACCCCCCCCCCCCCCCACCCCCCCCCCCCCCCACCCCCCCCCCCCCCCACCCCCCCCCCCCCCCACCCCCCCCCCCCCCCACCCCCCCCCCCCCCCACCCCCCCCCCCCCCCACCCCCCCCCCCCCCCACCCCCCCCCCCCCCCACCCCCCCCCCCCCCCACCCCCCCCCCCCCCCACCCCCCCCCCCCCCCACCCCCCCCCCCCCCCACCCCCCCCCCCCCCCACCCCCCCCCCCCCCCACACCTGCGGCTCTCCAGATGTTCAGGAACTACAATTCCCATCAGCCTCTGTCAGCATGGCCAATTGGCCATGCTGGTAGGGGTTGATGGGAATTGTAGTTCCTGAACATCTGGAGAGCCGCAGGTTCCCTACCCCTGCTTTAGAACCAACGGGGTGGTTGCTGAGATCCCCACTTGCTCCGAACCTGGGCTGCACATGTGTTTTGCATGGTCCTCTGTGCGCGAAAGGAGAGAGACCTCTAGTAAACAGGGCAGTCCTTGGATTGAAGCCCCAAACTCTCCACTATTGAAGCCCCAAACATCTTCTTGGATTGAAGCCCCAAACATTATCACTATTGAATGGCAGAGCTCTGAGCATTACTTGTCACAGGCATACGCCAGTTCTTTCCTGCTCTGCAGCTGGTGATGTAAATTCATGCACTTACCTTTTGCTGAATCATAGCCAAGATGCTAAGCTTCAAAATGCAACATTTGTGCCAGCTGAGCTGATGCTTTGGGTGACTTTCCTATCCGCTCGATTAATTATTACACATACGTGTGCTCCTTTCTCCAAAAACACGTCCAAGGCAGTTTAAAATGAAATCATTTCCAACCACAAAAACACAGTTTTAATTAACGTTAAACATGAGGTTAATCCTCTGAGCCTGAGAAATACAGATACATAACTACTGCCAAAGGAGAAAAATCCTTTCTCCAGAATAAAGTATAAGCTGGACGCTCTGCCTTCGATCTGGGGCTTCGTTGAGATCTTCCACTTGGGTCCCGGTCTTTACCCATGAACTGCAGTGCTGGTAATATCTCTGCACATGCACAAGAGGTGACGTTAACAGAGGCAACTGTGAAAAGGGGAACCTCAGGTGTTCAGACATGCCTGAGAGCTTGTGAAAGGCTAGTTGTCCTTCACAGCCTAATTTTTAATTTCCTTTTTTCCCCCATCTCAGGTAGCTGAACTGAAAATGGAACTAAAACTGAGGGGATTACCTGTGTCTGGAACAAAAATGGACCTTATTGAGCGCTTGAAATCCTATCAGGATCTTAATAACAATTCTGTCAGCTCCAGCAACGCACTGGCTGCCACGACGTCCTCGAACAGTATAAATAATCCTGGGGAAATAGCTGCCATATTCCCTGTCAGTACCCTAAACAAGCCGGCCGCGACGTCCGTCCCCTGCTTTCCTTCGGAAACCCCGGTGGTTGGAACTGGTGGCAAGTCAGCGAATATGGAATGCCTCAGTTCCTCCCTGCCCATCTCCCCGTCTCCTTCGGAGCACTCGAATCTCAGCGCCGACGACGCCACCATGGCCGACACTTTGACTGAAATCATGACCCTGATGTCGCCCCCGCAGCTCCCGGGCACGTCTCCCGCCCGAGCGCCCGCGAACGAAGACGGCCTCATTGACGGAGGCGCGGAACTCGCAGCCGCCGAGAAGGACCGCCGGCTGAAAGAGAAAGAGAGGCAGATCGAGGAGCTCAAACAAAAACTGGAACAGGAGCAGAAGCTGGTCGAGGTGCTGAAAATGCAGCTGGAGGTGGAGAAAAGGGGCCACCAGCAGCCCCCACCAGCCCCGCAGGGTCCAGCGCCCGCGTTGAACCGGAAGTCCGTTGGCGCGATAGTCAAAGAGGAAGTCGCTTTTGTCAACTGCTCTGACGGAAGACCGTCACTGTCTGAAGCCGGCCCATCTGTGGGGCAAGCTGCCTCCGTGGGGGCCCAGAATCTCATTGCCAAAAAGGCTCCTGTTATCAAGCAGGAGGTTCCTGTGGCCAAAGCGGAACCCCCGAACATCGTGTCTCAGTTTTACGTCAGCTCGCAGGGGCAGCCTCCGACGGCCATGGTGGCTCCTCCCCAGACTGTCCTTACTACACAGGGGACCGCCCAGCTGCTTCTGCCTCTCCCTCTCCAGGGTCCAAATCCAGCCACTTCAGTGCAGCTTCCTGTGCGCAACGTCCAGGTACAGGTAGGAAAGCTTTCCTCTCCTTGAGAGCCAGCGTGGTGTCGTGGTTAAGAGCAGGTGCACTCTAATCTGGAGAACCAGGTTTGACTCCCCACTCCTCCACCTGAGTGGCAGAGGCTTATCTGGTGAACTCCTACATTCCTGCTAGGTGACTTTGGGCTAGTCACAGTTCTTCAGAACTCTCTTAGCCTCACCTACCTCACAAGGTGTTTGTTTGTTGTAGGGAGAGGAAGGGAAAGGAGCTTGTAAGCCGCCTTGAGTCCCCTTAACAGGAGAGAAAGGTGGGGTATAAATCCAAACTCTTCATCTTCTTCTCCATCATCATCTGTGGAGGCTTCAAAAACTGGGAAAGCATCGGGTCCTTTCCAGACTTGACTACTTTCCGATTGATCGTATTAATCGCTGGCTGTATTAGAAACTGCTTTGTTGCCATTGTAAGTCGCGTTTGTGTTATTTAAAGTATTTGTAACCGGCGTAAACCCTTTCTGTTTTCACAGGTATTTCCGTCTACCTCACCAAACGCAGTGTTTTCATATCAAAACCAGTCAGTGACAGCCGTGCCACAACCTTTGTTTAGTCAGGCATCCAGTGCAGCTGTCCGCTCAGGAAACCAAGCCCCCCTGGTGCAAAACGGACCCAGCGCTCCTCAGAAGGTATCTCTCCTTTTCCGGTCCACAGGCCATGTAACGCGTGAGAGAGGATTTGTCTCAGTTTTGAGCAAGAGACTCAAATTTTTGAGAAGTTGGTAGCTACTTGCTTCAGAACATGAGAACAAGCCTGCTGGATCAGAGCAGAGTCCATCTAGTCCAGCACGCTGCTCCTCGCAGTGGCCCACCAGGTGCCTTTGGGAGCTCACAGGCAGGAGGTGAAAGCAATGGCCTTAAGAACATAAGAAAGAGCCTGCTGGATCAGACCAGAGTCCATCTAGTCCAGCACTCTGCTCCTCGCAGTGGCCCACCAGGTGCCTTTGGGAGCTCACAGGCAGGAGGTGAAAGCCATGGCCTTAAGAACATAAGGAAGAGCCTGCTGGATCAGACCAGAGTCCATCTAGTCCAGCACTCTGCTACTCGCAGTGGCCCACCAGGTGCCTTTGGGAGCTCACTGGCAGGAGGTGAAAGCAATGGCCTTAAGAACATAAGGAAGAGCCTGCTGGATCAGACCAGAGTCCATGTAGTCCAGCACGCTGCTACTCGCAGTGGCCCACCAGGTGCCTTTGGGAGCTCACAGGCAGGAGGTGAAAGCAGTGGCCTTCTGCTGCTGCTCCTGCTCCTGAGCACCTGGTCTGCTAAGGCATTTGCCATCTCAGATCAAGGAGGATCAAGATTGGTAGCTTCTGAACAAGGACTTTGGGAACTCAAGAGCGTTCAGGATAGGGTGGGATCCAGACCCAAATCTGGGTGAATCTAGAGGATTGCAGGCTATACCAATTGCTCAGCCATAAATAGTTATTTTGCATGCATCCTTTTGCTAGCTTGAGGGTGGGGGTTGCAGGGAGAGATGACAACATGCATTATTGATTCCCAAGGCAAAAACTTTCTGAATCTCTACAGGGGGGCCTTCTAAGGCCTTCCTGGGTTTCCTGACTTCTGCTCTTTTTCCATGCAGCCGGCCTCACCGCCTCAGTCTCAGCAGTACGGCATCCGGCAGCCTCTATTCAGCCAATCAGTAACCAAGACGAAAGATCCCCCACGCTATGAAGAAGCCATAAAACAGACACGCAGCGTGCAGGCTTCCCAACAAGAGGTAGGGTATACGCCACAAGTAGTGCCTGATACGTGTATCCATCTTCGGTAGAATGGTCATGTCCTTGTTTCGGCCTAGTGGCCGCTCTAGCAACCAGTGAGGGGTTAAAGGTGACGTGTCTCCCTTCATTTTTCTACCCCAGCAGCAGCAGCATCTTCTCCAAAACTTCTCTCTTGGACTTCCTGTCCTCTCTAGCAGACGGTGCAGATCTGAACTCTGTCCTCAATTTAGTTACACCTTGTAATGCTCAGCAGCCTGTGGGCTATTTCCCATTCGTTTCCAGATCATGTGACTAGCCATGGACTGGGTGAAAGTGAAAGAAGATAGCACAGCTCTCTGTTAATCTCCGCCCCGTGCCTCCTGCGGTGACCCAATGTGGCTGTCTCTACCCTTACAGAGTCTCTATCTCTATCCCTGTGGAGAGGGGTTCTTGCTTGTGTTCCTGAGTCCTGCTATGGGCTCCTCTGATGTGTGATCCATTCATTCTGTGTCCCTCTGTCCCATTTTTAGACTCTCCTTCCTCCCCAAGGCAACTGGTGTGATTCTCCACCACCTCCACGTTAACAACCCTATGAGCAGCAGCAGTGGCGTAGTGGTTAAGAGCAGGTGTATTCTAATCTGGAGGAACCAGGTTTGATTCCTCACTCTGCCACTTGAGCTGTGGAGGCTTATCTGGGGAACCAGATTAGCTTGTGCACTCCAACACGTGCCAGCTGGGTGACCTTGGGCTAGTCACAGTTCTTCTGAGCTCTCTCAGCCTCACCTACCTCACAGGGTGTTTGTTGTGAGGGGGAAGGGGAAAGGAGATTATAAGACCCTTTGAGTCTCCTACAGGAGAGAAAGCGGGATATAAATCCAAACTCCTCCTCCTCCTCCTCTTCCTCCTCCTCCTCCTCTTCCTCTTCCTCTTCCTCTTCTTCTTCTTCTTCTTTTTCTTCTTCTTCCTCTTCCTCCTCCTCCTCCTCCTCCTCCTCTTCTTCTTCTTCTTCTTCTTCTTCTTCCTCTTCTTCTTCTTCTTCTTCTTCTTCCTCTTCTTCTTCTTCTTCCTCCTCCTCCTCCTCCTCTTCTTCTTCTTCTTCTTCTTCTTCTTCCTCTTCTTCTTCTTCTTCTTTTTCTTCTTCTTCCTCTTCTTCTTCTTCTTCCTCCTCCTCCTCCTCCTCCTCCTCCTCTTCTTCTTCTTCTTCTTCTTCTTCTTCTTCTTCTTCTTCTTCTTCTTCTTCTTCTTCTTCTTCTTCTTCTTCCTCCTCTTCTTCTTCTTCTTCTTCTTCTTCTTCTTCTTCTTCCTCTTCTTCTTCTTCTTCTTCTTCTTCTTCTTCTTCTTCTTCTTCTTCTTCTTCTTCGAAGGTGGGTTAGGCTTAGAAAAAGAGAGGGTGACTGACCCGGGATCCCCTGTCTGTCCTTCCAGGCACAGTGGGGATTTGAACCCTTTGACTCGTAGTCCAACCCTCCAACCTTTGTGCCACAGTTGCTCCTCTAAAGCTGCATCTGTGCTAGGGTTTCAGCTTGTTTTTGTGAAGGTATCGGTTTTGTATGTTGTAACTGACTGTGAATTCTAACAAGAGAGCAAACGCTGCCCGTGGAATTAGGCATGCGAGCAGTTGTTTCGCGGGATGTTCTTGTTTGGTGATGTCTCTCCGTCCATCACTATCACGCTGCCATCATGAAGTTCCCGCTTGATCTCCAGAGGTGACTTCCTCTCAGCGAATGAAACACTCGCTGGGTCAGGTTGCCAATTCCGCCGTTTGGAGTATTTCTTTTTAAACGTCTTGCAAAACTGCCAAGTCTTGCCTGGTATTCACCTGAATGAATGGAAACCTGCACCAGATTTGGCTGTTCAGGGGGGGGATCCTTTTGCAAGTGACACAGTGCCCCTTCTGCAGCCTTGAGCCAGTGGAATCTTGAATACTGTCCCCGTTCTAAACACAAAGGGCGGGGACGCCGCTAGCCCACGCTGCCGCCCAGTCCTCACCTAAGACCCCTGACATGCAGACTAGACCGATGTTATGAACCTTTTGCGGTTCTCCTTTTGACATGTTCAGGAACCGAGGCAATTTCCATCAGGCCTTCTGTCAGCATGGCCAATTGGCTACGTATGCTGGTAGGCTGACCAGGGAATTGTAGTTCCTGAACATCTGGAGAGCCGCAGGTTCCCTACCCCTGAGCTAGACAAAAAAAACAACAACCCGGACCCTTTTCCCCAATTGCAGGGCCTTTACAACCCTGGCCCCTGCCTGGTGGAACGCTCTTCCTCCAGCTGTCCAGGCCCTGCGGGATCTTTGGTGAGAGTTCCGCAGGGCCCCTGTAAGACGGAGCTTGTTCCACCGGGCTTTTGGAGTGTCCAGTCGCTGATAGGTGCCCCCTCTTCTTCATCTTTCTGGATCTCTTACCATCTATGGGACCCGTTTTATTCCCCCTTTTGGGAGGGTTTTAATGAGGGTTATTGCGGACATTGTTTGTTACTGATCGCTGCGTTTTAAATTGTTTTTAATGTATTTAAGGGTTATTGTATATATGTGATTTATGTTGTTCACCGCCCAGAGCCCTTCGGGGGTAGGGCGGTATACAAAACCCAATAATTAATTAATTAATTAATTAGGGTTTGTGTGATGAGAGTCAATCTCTCTGTGTTACAGGTTTCCTGTGCACACAGCCAGCAGATGGACGACCTCTTCGACATCCTCATTAAGAGCGGAGGTAAGTCAGATCAAAAGCACCGATCACCAGAGAAACAACGTCCTGTTTCAGTGTAGCCTGGAGCGGAGCAGGGTGCCATGGGAATGGCAGGAAGCCACGTGACAGAATTATGGGATGAGCAAACCATGCTTGTTTTTGCATTCTTCATTAAGCAGGATAGAAAGGAAGCTAACTCTCAGTGTGGTGTTGGCCGGGCGAATAAACTTCGGCCGCATCCGTTGGGCGGCGCCCCAGCCTCAAACTCTTAAGCGCATCAGACCAATTTATGACAGTTCTTTAACCAGCAGGGGTTTGCCATGTGTTTCATTGAGCCCGAGTAATCCAGTTGAAACCCGCTGTGCTGAAGAGATCAGTGCAACCGTTCTGTGGACCCCAGCTGCCTGAAATCCTATGAAAGCAGCCTCATGACACGTCACTGCAAGGAGAACATGATTGGCTCTTTGGCAAGGGACTAGCTGCCTGAATCCTTTGTGCAGGGCATTCTGGGAAATGTGTCTCGTGAGCCGCACCTGGTGCAGTTCTCCAGATGGTGGCTGCGAGGAGGTTTCACAACCGCCTCGTGTTACATTAGGCTCAGTAGTCTTTCACCTTGTCCAGGAGTCACATAGCTTCAGCTTGCCAGGAGCATGAAAAACTTGACACCGGAGTGAGCGAGTGTATTTTTTTGGTCCCAATTATGCTTGCGATGAAATCCCTTTACTGATCTACATGTTGTTTTTCCTTTCTTGCAAGCAGAGATTTCCCTGCCCACCAAGGAAGAGCCCTCTCTGATTTCCAAAATGCGAACCGGGTCACCGCCAGTATCACCACGATGCCGGTGAACACAGTGGTGTCTCGCCCGCCGCCCCAAGTCCAAATGGCCCCTCCCCTCTCCTTAGAATCCACAAGCAATTTCTCTATCTGTCTGGAGAACCAGCTGGAAGCCCTCTTGGAAGGAACTCTGCCGTCAGGGAACGAAATGCCTCCGTTGGGGAGCGGCAGCGAGGACAGAGGACCCTTCTCTCTCATCGAGGACCTTCAAAACGACCTCCTTAACCATTCGGGCATTATAGATCATTCACAGTCACCGATGGAAACAGCCGACTCGCAGTTCACCACGACTAGTTCCTGTTTATCTCTCGATCTTCCGGACACAAATTTAGATAACATGGAATGGCTGGACATCACCATGCCAAACAGTTCGTCGGGGTTGACACCCCTCAGCGCAACAACTCCAAGTATGTTTTCAGCCGATTTCCTCGATCCCCAAGATCTGCAGTTGCACTGGGACTAACTGCCACGGGGGGCAAAGCATAGCGGAGCATGGTTTTAAAAGCTCTATTTACGCTACAGGTCCATGGTTTCATTATCCTTACGTTTGGGATCATCTTTTGAATGATGTTTAGGGATGAGATATATATATATATTTAAAGCATAAAAAGTGCTTCTAGGAAAGTGATTAAAAATGTTCCACGAAGATAAGAGAGTCAGAAGGAGGCTTTTCAACTGTTGGACGTTCTGTTGCTGGCGAGGGATTGGATCTTAGTGTGTGGTAGCAGAGACGGTAGCATCTGTTTGAGGAAAGGCTGTTTGAGGAAAGGCTTCTAACACTGCACCTGACTGTTCCTGTGAACAGCCTGAGCCAAGTTTAAGGTGCGTTTTGAAGAAGACCGGTGGACCTTTAGGCACAGTTGAAAACTGACCATGTTTTGGATTGCTTCCTGACTTTTTAAAGCAAGCCCCCGTACACGCACGCACACGCACCTGCACACACGCAACGCAGACTTTTAAATCAAAGTATTGACTTGTGACGTTAATACGTGCCCGGAGAAATTTTAGGAAGCAGAGCGGCTCACACCAAAAAGGCACCATAGGCCATGCAATTTGAAACGCCCGTTCATCTATATGACTGACAAGGTATTTTCAGGTATTTATATATTTACATCCAGTTGTTCCTCAGTTCTTCCGGGCAGGATTTCCTCCTAAGAACTAGACAGACAGAATACAAAATCTTGTCTGAACGTCGCTTGGGAGGAGAGGAGATCTGTTTGTTTTCCTCTCAGAATTCTGAATGTTCCACTTTTTTAAAAAAAAAAATTAAATCGTGAGTATAAATGACAGATGTTCCTTCTCCTTAGCGTAGTGAGTGAAATTTGGCTTTCTTCCAAAGAAGTGCTGTAGGGCAAAACCTGTCCATCAAGGAGGAATTGTGTAAGACATTTAAAAGTTGCCATGTACAAAGATTTGAACCATCTACCCTGCTATTGTCCAGTGGGCACAAGCTCTGCCTTGGTTGCTATTTAACTGGAGATGCTAGGACCACTGTAAGCTCTTCCCAAAGAGACAGTCATGGGGACTAACTCTTTGTTTGAGGTGGGTGAAGGGGAGCAAGGGAAGGAGAGGTGCTTGAGTGCAGAAAGAAACACTCTGCCCCTGAACTTTCTATACCAAGGCCTTCTTTTCTTGTTCAGTACAACATGGAACTGCACATTTGAGGTCGATAATCTCATAGACTGCTTAGCTCCTGAGCTACACTCAGAAACTCCACCGTTTTAGGAGGTTCTTCTAATCCCCTGAAGGACTCTTTTGAAAACCACAATCGTTCCACAGGGTCCTCATTTCAGACTCCGCTCAAGCTATGAGGGAGGAACCGTGCTTTATCCTGCTTTAATAGCATTTTTCTTAAAACCAGGTTCTCTTCTCAGTCTCGAGGCAAGGAAATAATTTGACTTTTGGGAGTCATAGGAAGCGATCGGGTTTTAGACTGTAGCTGATGACCAACAGTCTTTCTGCACTTGTGGCCTTGTTCAAAATAATAGTCATATCTTTTTTTAAAAAGGTGAAGTTTCCCCTTCAGTCATGTCCGAGCCAGGGGTACCGCTGCAAGCAGTGATTTCATAGGCAAGCCGTTTTTGTGGGGTAGTTTGCCATTGCTTTCCCCGGCTATTCTTTACCCCCTAGCTATGTGCTAGGGAATCATTTACCGACCAAGGAATGGCTGGCTGGCTGAGTTGACCATGAGCCAGCTGCCAGGATATCTGACCCACAGGGGACTCGAACTCCTGATCGTGTGAGTGGCAGTGCAAGCACGGATCCCATTAAAATTGGCACAGGAGTACGAATCGGCAGTGGCAAATCTAAACCGATCCAATTCATATCTCTGTAGTGTGGCATTTATTCAATTGGCATGCGGCATCTGTGCTCAAATCTGGAGCCAAAGCAGACGAGACAGAACAGCGGTACAGTAGGAAAAGAGTTTCTCGTAAAGCTACTGCGGAAAAGCGGCCAATTCAAACGGTACAATTTTGCTTTGTAGAGTCGACGCAGAGAAAGATAGAGCTGGAAGGGACCTTGAGAATCACTTAGTCCAACCCCCTGTACGACACACACACACAAAATTTCACAACTACCTTCTCTCCCAGTGACTCGCGTTCTATGCCCAGAGGAAGGCAAAAACCCTCCAGGACCCCTGACCCATCTGGCGTGGAGGGAAATTCCTTCTTGACCCCAGAGTAGGGGACAGCATTACCCTGACTGAGCATGTAAGAAACGGCCACAGGAATCGAGGAATGACTTATCCCTTTCTGCCCTCCCTCTCAGGATGTGCCTGAGTTTGCATGTAACCTGCCCTTCTGTCAGAGGGCCTCAAACTCCTGCTTAAAAACCTCCAAAGGAAAATCCCCTACCTCCCAATTGGCCTGTCCCACCAAGGACCCCACTGACTGTCTGGAAGTTCTTCTTAACGTTTTGCCGAAAACCCTTTCGCTTTAATTCCAACCTGTTGGCTCTGGCCTAACAGAAAACCGCTCTGCTCCATCCTTCATACGACAGCCCTTCAGAGACTTGAAGACAACTGTCTTATCGATGTATTGTCGAAGGCTTTCACGGCCGGAATCACTGGGGTGCTGTGTGGTTTCCGGGCTGTACGGCCGTGTTCTAGCAGCATTCTCTCCTGACGTCTCACCTGCATCTGTGGCTGGCATCTTCAGAGGATCTTCAGATCCTCAGATCCTCTGAAGATGCCAGCCACAGATGCAGGCGAAACGTCAGGAGAGAATGCTGCTAGAACACGGCCGTACAGCCCGGAAACCACACAGCACCCCAACTGTCTTATCACCTCTCAGTCGCTTCCTCTTCAGGCTATACATAGCCAGTTCCTTCAGCCTTTCCTCGTGGGACTTGGTGTCCAGACCCCTCACAATCTTCACTGCTCCCCTCTGGACATGATCCAGCTTGTCGACATCCTTCTTAAACTGCGATGTCCAAAACTGAACTTTAAAGTTAACAGGAAATGTCATTAACATCAGGGTAGCTTTACACACACACACACACCCCAAAAAAGAAGTGTAACTTGTGACCCACATTGGTAGAATTTCTTGATGCCACCTTTTCTTGATGCTTTCAAATGATGAGGTGAGAGGCATTCTGCATTTACCTGCAAACCCAACGATTAGTGTATTGTCGAAGGCTTTCACGGCCGGATTCAACTGGTTGTGGTGGGTTTTCCGGGCTGTGTGGCTGTGGTCTGGTAGATTTTGTTCCTAACGTTTTGCCTGCATCTGTGGCTGGCATCTTCAGAGGTGGATCACAGAGGGGAAACCCACCCCAACCAGCGATTAGTATTTTGTGCATTTAGTTTCCGTTGGCTCTTGGCTTAGCACTGCTGTGTTGGGATTGTTGAAGGGAGAATAGGAAAGCTGGTTTCACCTTTTCTCAGAGAGAACGCTTATCTTGAGCGTCACCCCCCTGCTCGGTTGGCCTCCAACAGTCTTGTGAGGTGCTGAGGGACATGGTTTTTCTCGCATACACACGAACATTTGGATTCCGGTACTACACACACAGAAGTATCATGGGAAACACGTTAAGAGGTTTAAATTCCGCACATCTGTATGCTAGTTTACTTCTTGTGGTATGCTGTATAACGTTGTGAGCCACCCTAAGCCTGTTGAAGGGGAAAGGGCAGCCTATAAATCAAAGAAAGCTTGTCTCTTGCACCAGTGGGACCTGTAGATCGCTCATGCGTAAGCCTGGAACCCAAAGAGGTATTCCTACAAGCCCAAGGACCTCAGCCAGCATAGTGCAATCTTCCTTCCTTTCTTCTTTTGCAACTGCTCAAAATTGCCCTGAAACCCTGTTCCTGGGAGACAGGGGAATCCCCTGAGTGGGATTTCAGGTGTATTTAGGGTTAGGGCTGCCATGGGGGGTGGGGGGGGGAGGGAGAGAGGAAATCACACTGCACAGTTAGCAGTGTTTGAGTAGACAGAACTGTCAGTCTGGATATAAATTGCAATTTGCCTTGCCCCTCTTTCCTTTGGATCCCAGCCTACGGCCAGGGGGCAGGCTGGAAAAGGGCCATTGGACCCTGTTGAGGAGGGGCAACTGGTTTCCTTGCAGCCGTGAGTTTTTGTAGGCAACCACTACAGAAACAAACGCGCTGCATCGACCGCTTATTATTATCAGTATTCCAACAAACATTAAAGTGCAAACAGTGAAGTAAAGTGCAAAAATCAACTGTGCAAAAATTCTCATACAATTCTGTACGATATAGCACATAAATTACAATAGCAGCTCTTGGGTGTCGTCTTCAAACAGATTGCGCTATTGTAGCCGTTTTCGATTCAATCTTCCTCAGATTATGATTTAGATTCGTCAGTCTTCGTTGGGATAATCCTTCAAGGTGATATTCTCACATGTGAATCGAAAACGGCTACAATAGCGCAATCCGTTAATTTGTGTCTATCGGACTTGGCTAAGACCAGTCTGCATATCTACCAGACGTACAGGAAGTCAGTTTGACGGATTACAGGGAATGCAGCACGTTGAAGTCGGTTGATAGTCTTCAAGAGACTGTGTCCTATATGTATATGGATTGACAATTTATGAGGACTGTTTGAAGACGACACCCAAGAGCTGCTATTGTAATTTGTGTGCTATATCGTATAGAATTGTATGAGAATTTTGCACAGTTGACTTTTGCACTTTATTTCACTGTTTGCACTTTAATGTTTGTTGCAATACTGATAATAATAAGCGGTTGATGCAGCGCGTTTGTTTCTGTAGTGATTGTGCACGTTGCATCTATTGAGAGATTGATACTTTTTGTAGGCAACCCCATACTTCCTCAGGGCGATTTTCCATCTTCCTGGATTGACAGCACGCCCAGTTCAGTCAGAGAGTCTGTAAGGGTTTTGGTCTTCTTAGTGCCACAATGCGACCTTAGGCTGCTCTTGGCCAACAGGCAGAAGCGCGTGTAAATAGTAGCTTTGAGTCAGTGGCGTTGCGTGGGTGCTGTGCTGCCTCAAAATAACCTTCACGCTTAGTGTATGAACCAAGCCAAAGGAGTACGCGCAACCCCCAGAAAAGTCGTCCTCCCAGTAAAATCCCGCCAGGTGTTTGAAAATCGCCGCAGAGCTGCTTTTCTCCATTCACAGCCTGAAGGGATGATGACACGTTTGTAACTGACGGTATTTATTTTCTCAAGACAAGACTGTGTGGTATTCCTGTGCATTTCAGAAATAGACCTTTATGGTGGAACGGACTCTGTGAGGGTTGGTCTTGGATCCTGCGCTCTGAAATGTGCCACCCCGTTGTACACTAGTTACCACACCTGTGTGGGCCTGTACTTGTGAGAAGGTTGTTTTTTGGTGTGTCTTTTTAATCGCTTGGGTAAAATTTTGTGCACAATGACTATTTTTGTAAGACTTTTTAAACCTTCCTCTTTGCAATCAGTTGGTTTTGTGGCTTTCACTGCTCGTCTTTCTTTCAGCCCAAGAGCCGTAGTGACGTGCAGCCATACCGAGCATGACCTCCTTGCTAAGATAGGCTCTGCCTGCCAATTTACGCGTTCGCCTCTTATTTTGACTGTTTCAATTCACGGGAGCAGCTCAATTTGTTTTAAATGACGGGAGGCATTTAAGGATCTCCAATACAGCCATCTGGAAGGTGCATTTTGAAACTCTTGTTTCCCTGGAAACACGAGTTCCAGATTCCCAAACTGCGCTGCTCTTGAGATGGTCGCTTCAGTAAGCGTAAATCAAGCCCTGGTCTTTTCTGGATGAATTGAGTGTAAGCTTGCAGTGTGGTTGCAGTCCCAAACACGCTCACGAAGAAGTTAGGAACAGATGGAACAGTGCCGTTTCTTCCAAGTAATCATGTTTTGAATCATTCTGTGGCGTATAGAACTCTATCACACTGCACGCATCAGAGAAACAGTCGCGACTTTCCCACCGATGTGAAGCATCTGTTCGTAGACACATCTTATCCGCCCATTACATGTCAGGTGTAGATCCAAAATGTCATCTGGGAAGCAGCACGCAAAGATTTCAATATCTGACCAGTTTCTGCAAGCCATTTTTCCGACCTGTTCCCTGAGGATTGAAACAGGTAAAGGGATTTATTTTGTTGGGCCAATTTTGGGTTTTTTAAAAAGCACATTTGTATTTGAAGCTTTTGTATTCATACGCGTCCAGCTGGTCCAATAAAACACGCTGCTTTATCTGTTACCCGATGGACGAGGCTCAGAAGCCGTTGTTCTTTGGCTCCTGTTGAAAACTTGGAAGTGTATCGGTCAGGATAAATGTGCGTGCTGCTTTGCCGCGAAGTCAATGAACCGCCAGCTCCTCGTTGTGAGTTTGGTGGGCAAAGATCTATCCGTGCAGGTGATTTACTCCTGATGCCAGAGCCCAGCGGGCTTAGAGAAGGGTCCTTCTCAACCCATTGAAACCAGTGTGCTCAATGGGCGAAGCTTCTGTGAATGACCCCGCCAATCTGCAGAGAGGGCTCGCATATCAGGGCCTTTTGAAGCTGAGTATAGGACAGCATAGGAATAATTTTTTATCACCAATCTCCTTTAAAAAAAAAAATCTATCAGACACACTTCGCTCAGCAGCCGGGCAAGATGCATCTTCCTACTTTGGAATGTGTTCAGTGGGACTTGCTTCTGAGTAAACGCCTTAGGGTTTCGCCTTGCATATTTGCACAGAGGTCCGGTCGGTAGGCATTTATCGATGGAATTTGCAGGTTTGCCAACAGACATCGGTGCCCAAAGCTGCCCTGTGTGAACCACTTAATCAGGAAGAGTCCCCAGCTATTCCCATTGCATTCTGGGAGACCGCTCTGGAGTGTGTGTACCTTGTCGCTAATATTTCCAGTTTTGTTAATAATAAGTTTTAGAGAAGGATATCTAGTGCACGTAGCTCTAGAGCTACCCAAAGCACAGGACCATAGAATACTTTAAGAAAGTAGCGTCCTGCTGAAAAAACGCATTGAGAGGCTAACTGATGTTTGATGCACATTTATTGGGCTCATCGCAGGTATGATCCAGACAAAGTTAAGCATAAAGCTTAAAGGGGCCTAGCGTTGGCCTGGATCATTCGCTAATTATTGAGCAGGTTGGAAACCGCCGGCACGTGATGTTGGCATTACATAGTAGTAGCAACCTTTGTTTTGCTTTTTAAGTTCTTTTAGAACTGGAATACGGAAACTGGTTCCACATCTCTTGAGAAGAACCCCTCTTAACGTGGGGATGCTAATGTCTGGCGGCGTTAAGTTTTTATGTTTTGGAACGCAAAACCGGGCTGCGGCTTTGTCTTCCAAACAGATCGTCATTGCGAACGTTCGTTTCGTTTCAAAACTGTGGATGTGGATTTGCAAAATGTGAAAAGGGAGGGCAGGAAGCCGGCATTTTTATCAACAACCAAACCCATTTGATCTTGATTGTGGGTTTTTAAGCTGCAACATGTTTTACAGTGTCATACAAAACAGAACCATTTTGACAAATGCAAACCGTTTTGTTTTTTTTCCTTAACTGCACTTTGACTCTTGCAAGAAGATGAAGCAGCCGTTCGGTTCTGTGTTGCCGGCAGCTGAGCACGGAATATACCTTCACCAGTGTATTGGCCTAAAAATCTAATATAACTAAGCCATGCCACCAGCAAAATCAGAGACTTGAAATTATGACTTGTAAAAGCTTGCTAATACGAACCGCACTACCAGCATTTTAAATAACTTGTTGCATGTGACACTTTAAAAAAAAAAATCCAGAGCCTTAAAATGAGCAGCAAAACCCAACTGCAGAAACCAAAGCGTTGCCCAGGTGTACCCCCACCCAGTTTTAACCTGTTCAAAAATAACAGAAACCCCTTCAGGTAATCTCAACTTAAAAGTCTGTTTTGAAAGCTGAAAATACAGCTATCTCCCTTTTGTTTCGGTGTCTCAGTGAAGCCGATTCTCTTTTTGTCACGTCTGAAACCTCACTAAGAAACTGACGCAGATCTCCTCTGCTAGCAAGACCTCTTTCCTTCTTTGTCGCTAATATTTCCAGTGGCGTAGGAGGTTAAGAGCTCGTGTATCTAATCTGGAGGAACCGGGTTTGATTCCCAGCTCTGCCGCCTGAGCTGTGGAGGCTTATCTGGGGAATTCAAATTAGCCTGTGCACTCCCACACACGCCAGCTGGGTGACCTTGGGCTAGTCACAGCTTCTCGGAGCTCTCTCAGCCCCACCTACCTCACAGGGTGTTTGTTGTGAGGGGAGAAGGGCAAGGAGATTGTAAGCCCCTTTGAGTCTCCTGCAGGAGAGAAAGGGGATATAAATCCAAACTCCTCCTCTTCTTCTTCTTTGTGTGGCTTGTGGTAGAAAAAGCCCCCGCTGCGACTCGGATTTCCTGTTCTCCTTTTCGTAGCCACAATTACCGTCTCAGCATCTCACGTTATGAAAAGGAGAAGGCAGGTCTCGATCAGTACAGGCCTCTGTGTTTGACGCTCGAAGTGAAAGAGAAATATTTCAGGCAACCGAAGCATTCCCCCTCTCCCCCGGTGCATTGCCTTTTGTATAACGAAACCATGATGCCTTTGTATTTGCGGTTTGCACCTCCCCCCCCTGAAATCAATTCCATACGTTGATTTGCCACGTTTTGCACATTGTACTGTATATATGTAACGCATACTTGTATTTTTATATGTGTCGTTTATGGATGATACCTTTTGTACATAGTGGCGATGTTGTAGCTGATGAGGAAAACGTTTGATATCTCGGCAATTTTGCAAGTTGCGTGTCAAATAAACCAAGTTAATACACGCAGCGGTCCTTTTTGTGTGTGTTTGTTTTCGCAAGATCACAGGCCAGA
Organism: Sphaerodactylus townsendi; assembly: GCF_021028975.2. Taxonomy (NCBI): domain Eukaryota; kingdom Metazoa; phylum Chordata; class Lepidosauria; order Squamata; family Sphaerodactylidae; genus Sphaerodactylus; species Sphaerodactylus townsendi. Next base: position 155,832,195 of record NC_059428.1, read on the forward strand.
GCCGACCCCGCTGAGAACGGTGGAAGTTATTCTGCAGGTAAATGAGAAATAAGAAGTGCAAAATGTGTGTTTTTAAACATTGCATATTATTATTTTGATCTTCGTGTGCTGCTTTTCTCTCCCTGGGGGCTTATTGAAACTTTTTGATCAACCAAAATAGGCTCCAAGGAGGCTATAAATCCTATGAAAACAGGCAGAGGCATAGCTAGGGAAAATACAGCCCGGTGCAAAATCTGAGTTTTCTACCCCGACCCCAGTATTGGCGGTCACCCTTCCCCACCTACGACCAAACAACTTTTTTTTTCACCAGGTCATCAGGGCAGGGAAGGGGGTGTGGGGGCGGGCAATTTTCCGCCCCCCCCCCACGTGACTAAATGACCACAGTCCAGGAACATTTGACCCCATACGCCCCCCCGGGCGATACAGCCCCGAAAACAGGCGAACGGGAGTCAGTTATCCAGAACAGACTCCCGATCAACAGTTGAGAGCCAAACGTCTGTGTTTATTCCCAGTAAAATAACGTGACACCAGAAGTGGATTAATCTTATATTTATAGTGGAAAATATTGTCATTGTTATGGTTGGAAGCCTCCCTCAGCCCTGCCTGGCCGGGAGAAGGCAGGGTAGAAATCATATGAAATGAATAAATGAAATAAATGCAACCAATTGGAGCTCTGCATTATTCAGAGCATCGGGGAAGGGGAGGGGGGCATCTCAGTGGCAGAGAAGACTACGTTGAGCGAACTTGTCTGGGGAGAAGATTCCACAGCCACAGGTAAGACCGCCTTTGGGCGCTACCCAGCTAACCTTTGAGCACGTTACACAGACCCTCTAATTCAGGGGTCTGCAACCTGCAGCTCTCCAGATGTTCATGGACTACAATTCCCATCAGCCCCTGCCAGCATGGCCAATTGGCAGGGGCTGCCAGCCAAGTGGCAGGGGCTAATGGGATTTGTAGTCCATGAACATCTGGAGAGCCACAGGTTGCAGACCCCTGCTCTAATTCCTTGCCTTCTCACGTTCGATGACCCCAAGCAGATGTGCTTCTCTGGACTTTAGCATCAGAGCTGGCACCAGACAGCTGAAAGTGACTTCTGTCAGTGTGTCTTTCAGCTGGCTCCATGGTTGCCTTTGCTTTCGAGTTCTCACCTGCCTTAAATTCTGGTGGGCGGGATAGGGGTGAGAAAGGGGGACGCCATAAATGTGTAATATCTTAGGAGGTGGAGACGTTCCATCGGGCCGCTACTTTGACCCACAGGTGAAGTGAATCCCACCTGAAGAAGGGTGAGCGAATGGGGAGGATGGCAGTAGGCTGGAGACGCCAGGAGCAAGCTGTGCCCCCATCTCCTCAAGCCCTTGCCTCAGACCTGGCTGGCACCTGTGCATGTTTGGAAGGTGGTGACTGACAGAAAGCACAGCGCCTTCTCCGACACCACAGTCCCAAGCAGATCTGCCAGAATTTCCGGGGCTCTCCTTTCTTCCTCGCATGGAGACTGGCCTACCACACCCGTGTGGCGTAGTGGTTAAAAGCAGGTCGCTCTCTAATCTGGAGAACCGGGTTTGATGCCCCACCCTGCCACTTGAGCTGTGGAGGCTTATCTGGGGAACCAGATTAGCTCGTGCACTCCCAACACAGGCCAGCTGGGTGACCTTGGGCTAGTCACAGTTCTTAGGCGCTCTCTCAGCCCTACCCACTTCACAGGGTGTTTGTTGTTGTGGGGGGTGGGGGGCGGGAGGAGGAGATTGTAAGCCCCTTTGAGTCTCCTTACAGGAGAGAAAAGGGGGAATTTAAATCCAATTCTTCTTCTTCTTCTTCTTCTTCTTCTTCTTCTTCTTCTTCTTCTTCTTCTTCTTCTTCTTCTTCTCCTTCTTCTTCTTCTTCTTCTTCTTCTTCTTCTTCTTCTTCTTCTTCTTCTTCTTCTTCTTCTTCTTCTATGTGCTTGAGAAAAAGGGCTCAGCATCCTGCTGTCACCTCTGTTCTGACTCAAAGATTCCTGAAACTGCCCTGTCTTCTGCAGTGTCATATCTTGGCCACTGATACCTTGTTTATTCATTTGACTGCATTTCAGAAATATTACCTGTTCAGCACCGGAGCCAGGCCACCAGGAACCAAGGTGTGCCTCCTTCCCTCAGGAGAGGTCGGGCAGGCTGGACTCGAGGGGCTTCCAGGAGACCCACTTTCGAGTCAGAGCCCGTGCTGTTACCTCATCGGTTGACATCACAGAGGTACTTGCACAGCTCACTCCTCCCCCAACCTCCAGCCTCCAGTGCTCCTCAGCTGAAGCACACTTCAGATGCTCAGAGGAGCGCCTCTCACCATGGAGGTGATGAGATACCAGTTCTCCAGGTCGGCCAACAGTTCTGAAGAAAGGTAAGCAAGGAGACTTCAAGGCACCCGACAGACTAGTGAGATCTCCAGGTTACAAGCTTTAGGCACAGGTGTCAAACTCGCGGCCCTCCAGATGTTATGGACTACAGTTCCCATCATCCCCTGCCAGCACAATGCTGGCAGGGGATGGTGGGAACTGTAGTCCATAACATCTGGAGGGCCGCGAGTTTGACACCTGTGCTTTAGAGAGTCAAAACTGAGAGACCAAGGAAGAGAACTTTGTATCTGAAAACTTCTACACTGGAAATCTTAATGGCAACCTCGCTCTTCCACTACAGAGCAGCATGACTACCTGCCTTTGAGCATATTGTGTTTCCTCAGCCTCGACAGCCGGGCTGTTGAAATGAGGAATTAAGTACCCACAAGGTCACAAAATGGTTCGAGTGGCATTCTGTTTCTGTCTGTTTCTTTGGTGATTTCTGGTTCTCTCGTGGTGCGTTTATTGAGCTTGTGACTCTGCCGGCTATTCTGTTTGCAGGGTTCTCACTCACTACAGCGAGGTCTCACTGCTGTTGGAAGACAGGCCCGATTTTCCAGAAGAGCTCCAGGGCGCCAAGAAAGGGATGCTGTACCTCACCCAATACAAAGTAAGAGCGTTAGAGCTTAGCGGGAAGGACATGCCATTGATAAATGGCTGTGGTTCATCTTTTGGCTCTAGGGCCGTGGTGGCGAACCTTTGGCACTCCAGATGTTATGGACTACAACTCCCATCAGCCCCTGCCAGCATGGCCAATTTGCCATGCTGCTCTAGGGCAACCCAAGATGCACATCAGTCGCAAGCTTGCATCCTAGCAGCAGTGGCTTAGGAGGGCCTTACCCTCCACGCATCAGGCACCTTTTGAAAAATTACGTGCACCAATTTTGCACGGCGCAAGGTCAGAGAATGAGGAGGAGAGGAGCTTTTCAGCTGAACATTAGGAAAAAGGTTGTGGCAGAGCAGCTCCTCAGCGCAACCGGCGGACTCGGGAGGTGGCGGGCTGTCCTTCAGAGGTTTTCAAGCAGAGGGTTCCTGGCCACTCGATAGCCACGCTGATTCAATGCCCTTAGGCAGATCGTGAGAGGGAGGGCCGGAAGGGATGAGTCTCAGCGTTGGTGGTCTTTTTTTTTTACATGCCCAGGATAATGCCAGCAGTGGTGTAGTGGGTAAGAGCAGGTGTACTTTAATCTGGAGGAACTGGGTTTGATTCCCCGCTCTGCCGCCTGAGCTGCAGAAGCTTATCTGGGGAATTCAGATTAGCCTGGGCACTCCCACGCACACCAGCTGGGTGACCTTGGGCTACTCACAGCTCTTCGGAGCTCTCTCAGTCCCACCTACCTCACAGGGTGTTTGTTGGGGGGGGGGGGGAAGGGAAAGGAGATTGTCAGCCCCTTTGAGTCTCCTACAGGAGAGAAAGGGGGGGTATAAATCCAACTCTTCTTCATTTTGGGGTCAGGAAGGAATTTTTCTGGCCAGGGATCCTGGAGTTTTTCCACCTTCCTCTGGACACAGAGCAGGGGTCACCGGCAGAGTGGAAGGGCAAGATAGTTGTGAATTTCCTGCATTGGCCGGCCATTGTATGCCCAAGGTCATGCCAGTCACCACTTTGGGGTCAGAAAGGAATTTCCCCCCAGGAATCCTGGATGGTTTTTTGCCTTCCTCTGGGCATAGAGCAGGGGGAAAGGGGGGATAGAGTTATGCCTTTCCTCTGACCTTTCCAAACTTAACGTTTCAATGTATAGCTGCTTCCTGCTCTGTGTTGGAAGGTAGAAGGGTAGAGTGACCTTGGGGATGAGAAGAACAAGGAAGTAGTACCTAAGTGGGAGGGCTCATTTGCTTTCCTGAAGAAGAAACTGACCAAATTACTCTATTCTCATCATTTGGTGAATACCTTCTTGGTGTTTTTTTCCTAGATGATATTCCAGCACAAAGATAAGGGATCGACCATCATTCGTTTCCCACTCCAGCTTCTTGAAGATTGTTTGCTGGAAGATGAGCCTGGTTCTAAACCCCAGTGCATCAAAGGAACCCTGAGTATCTATCTATCTATGTATTTATTGCCCACCTTTCTCACTGAGACTTAAGGCAGAGTAACCAGCCCGCTGTGTGTGTCCACAAACATGCAAAAGGCACTTCCCGAATAGGGGGCTAGAAAGTGGCATAGGAGCAGCAGTGGCGTAGGAGGTTAAGAGCTCATTTTTCTAATCTGGAGGAACCGGGTTTGATTCCCAGCTCTGCTGCCTGAGCTGTGGAGGCTTATCTGGGGAATTCAGATTAGCCTATACACTCCCACACACGCCAGCTGGGTGACCTTGGGCTAGTCACAGCTTCTTGGAGCTCTCTCAACCCCACCTACCTCACAGGGTGTTTGTTGTGAGGGGGGAAGGGCAAGGAGATTGTAAGCCCCTTTGAGTCTCCTGCAGGAGAGAAAGGGGAGATATAAATCCAAACTCTTCTCTTCTTCTCTTCTAGAAAGTGATAGGCAAGGCTCGCAACTTGCAGTAACGTTTTCACAAGGCATCCCAAAGGTCATACATGGAAACAAATTATTTAGCTGAGACAGGGATTGCTCTTGGTGTAGAGGCACAGCGGGAGCCTGTGCAATGAAATGAAAAACTTTCCATATCCCAGCTTGTCTCGTGGGCTCCACCCGCATCCCTTTGAGGAAAACAGCGACTGGGTATTGCCTGCAAAGGCTGCAGCTGCCATAAAGCACACTGCAAAAGAAGAAGAAGAAGAAGAAGAAGAAGAAGAAGAAGCAGAAGCAGAAGCAGAAGCAAGAAGCAAGAAGCAAGAAGCAAGAAGCAAGAAGACAGAGCAGTTGCCAAGGATGTACCCATTTGGGGAGGGGGAGGGAAGGCATGGCATCAATGATATCTCTCATCCTGGATTAAGTTCTCCTGTCTCGTCTTCTTTCTAGCTTCTGGACGGGGAGCGGTGTCCTTCAAGTTAACCTTCTGTCACGGAGCTGCCACCGAATGCCTAAGCATGATTAAAGACCTGTCTGAAGCCGGTGAGTCAACCTAGCTGGATCTCCTCGTTTCAGAGATCTTCTCTGTTCCATTCAGAAGACCAGCTCAGTTCATTGAAGCCTGCGGCCCCAGAGGAAGAGAGTGCTGGAGCTGCTGTCGGCTCTCCCGCAGAACTTTTGTACTGGCACATAAGTGATGTTCCTTTGTGTGTGCACAGAGCACAAAGTTGTATTGTATGCACTGTAGAAAACTTTTGTTTTTATGTATTCTGCCTTGCACTGTTTTAAACAACCATACGCATGATTGTTTTTAAAGATGTGTCTGAAAAACATATTGACCTGACCTTCTATTGCCTTTTACATCTTTCTCCTTACTGGCACACTGTGTTGTCCTATAGTGCCGCAATACAGTTATCCCTTCCACATCACGGGGGCTAGGGACGTGGCACCCCCTCACGATCTTGAAATCTGTGTCAAAAAAATTGACCCTCCCTTTGTACCAGAGAAGTCTGGATTCTCTTTTTCTTTTCTTTTAATGTTTTAAAAGAAATTGTGTATATTTGTGGCATTAAAAGATAAAATACCTTGACATTATACAATGCCATACATATATTTTACGCATTTCTTACGTTTCTAAATTTCTCTTGTGTCGTTTGTGGCTTCCACAAAACTCCCCCCCAAATTCCCATTTAGTCTCTTACGTCAACCCACAACGCATCAAAACTGTGATGTGGAAAGCCGCCGTGGGGAAAAGATAACTAGACGATCTGTCCCGCTGTCGTAAAAAAAAGACAAGAAAGTGAAACTAAAAAAAAACCCATTTTGACACGTAAGCAGAGGTGGGATCCAGCAGGTTCTCACCAGTTCCTGAGAGTGGGTTACTGATTATTTGTGTGTGCCGAGAGGGGGTTACTAATTGGGTCTGCTTTTCCGTTAGAAATTCCATTCGGTCCAAAAATCATAAAGTCCTGTTGTTTCCTATGTGGCTGCTTAGTGAAGGTAGAAAAAAAAAGCGTGGATAATTCTCTCCCTATTGTTGGCCTGTTTTAAGAAACATGTTTTAGGAAATATGGTAAAAGTTCCTTGTTTAAGGAAAAGTATCCCTTCTTTGATTTCTAGAAACAAAATTAAGTATTTGAAAGTATTAAGTATTTGACAGGCAGTCATTTAGAGGAGAAGTAGTTGTTTCTGTCGGCAGTAGACGATAGGACTTGCTATAATGAGTTTAAATTATGGATAGAAAGATACCAGCTGGAAATTAGGAACTTTTTTTTTACAGTAAGAATTTTTTACAGTAACAGAGAAATTATTAATGCCCCGCCCCTGGAATGCCCTGCCACGCCCCCATCGTGCCCCGCCCAGCCCCATTGGCGCTACGCCACTGTTTGAATCCCACCACCATGGGAACCTGTTACTAAAAATTTTGGATCCCACCGCTGCACGTAAGATATTATTTTCCCATTTGTGCCTCTTAACAGACATGTTGAGGGAAGGCAGGAATCTCCAGGAATACCCCACTGCCTCCATCTACACGTATGCCCACCCTGGAGCACCTCGGTCAGCTCGTAAGTATGCACAAAAACATGGTTTCCCGTAGGGTACTGCATGCCACCGGGCCTCTCTTTGCACCAGGGATGCTGTAACACGGGGTTCCCTAACCTTTTTGGCGTAATGGTTAAGAGCAGGTGTACTCTAAACTGGAGAACTGGGTTTGACTCCCCACTTGAGCTATGGAGGCTTATCTGGTGAACTAGATTAGCTTGTGCATTCCAACACATGCCAGCTGGGTGACCTTGGGCTCGTCACAGAGCTCTCTCAGCCCCACCTGCCTCACAGGGTGTTTGTTGTGAGGGGGGAGGGAAAGGAGATTGACAGCCCCTTTGAGTCTCCTGCAGAAGAGAAAGGGGGGATATAAATCCAAACTCTTCTCCTTTTTGATCCTGAGGGCACAGCAATAAAATGGCTGCCGCAAGAGACAGAACCAGCTACAAAATTATGGCCACCGCTTAACTTCAGTATTTCAGTGACAGATCTTTGTGCTGAGGTGGCAGCTGCTGCCAAAGCCATGTTTTTTTTAAAAAAATCTGCCCAGCCAGTCAACTCTCCATCAGCCAATCAGAAGCTTTGCTGGGCAAAAGCCTACCTGGCCACACCCACTTCCTCAGAACACTCGGCAGGTGCCAGAAAAGGAGTTAGCTCCGTGGCGCCCACCGGCAGCAAATTGAGGACCCTTGTTGTACATGTTGGAGACCCCTGTTGTAACACAGTGAACTTCCTGGGAATAAAAACATTGGGGGATGGTGGACGACTTTATCGGCCCATTGATCTATCCTTTTTCACAATGGCCAACCAGATTTGGAGCCGAGGCGAAGCGGTTTCACTGGAACCAGGTGTCGTAAAGGCTTCGCAGAGGAGGAGAAAGATTTGAATGGGGAAAGAGAGAAAGGAATACTCGCGGCCCTCCAGATGTTATGGACTACATGATGCTGTCAGAGGATGATGGGAACTGTAGTCCATAGCATCTGGAGGGCTGCGAGTTTGACACCTATGAGTAGGTCATCCTGAATGTATTTCTCCTTCCTGCCAGTTTCTGAGAAGCTTCTTCTTTTGCGGTCACAGGTTCCCTCAACACGTTCCCACTGTGGCCGCCCCCATACCCTGGCCCACCGGACCTCCCCCCTCCTTATTCTGAAGTGCAAGCGACACCCCTGCGAGGGAACCAAGGATCAGGTAAGTGAGCCACGCGGCTCATCGGGCACTCCCTTTCCTCTTTTTCGACATTGACAGCGGCAGCAAAATCAGAACAAAGAGCACATGGAGAAGGCAAGGGAGGGAGACCAAGGCAAAGGCCAATCCCCACACATGCTTGTGAACACGCAGGTCAGAACCTCCCCTTCGGACTGCAGGAGGGGAGAATCACGTTGTCATGGCACAGGGGATTCTGGTGATGCTGGTAAGCCTGACCCAGGAATGTGGCGCTTGATGAGAAAACCCCTTCCTGCCACCATTAATGAACCTCCTCGTCGTGACCCAATTCAGAATCCTGCTCCTCTGATATGCCAGGTACGACTCTGCCATAGGGATGCCCGGCTGCAGGTGGAATCTGAGGATCCCACGGAATGACGGGGAAAGGAGGAAGGGAAAGAAGCTTGTCAGCCACCTTGAGTCTCCTTGCAGGAGAGAAAGGTCGGGTATAAATCCAAACTCTTCTTCTTCTTAACGCTGGGGACTTTTGGCTTATTTGTGTTAAAGACCAAGTTCCCCTGGATGCTTTGGAGGAGAAGAAGAGTTTGGATTTATACCCCACCTTTCTCTCCTGCAAGGAGACTCAAGGTGGCTTTCAAACTCCTTTCCCTTCCTCTCCGCACAACAGACACCTGGGGAAGCAGGTGGGGCTGAGAGAGTTCAGAGAGAACTGGGACTAGCCCAAGGTCACCCAGCAGGAATGCAGGAGTGCGGAAACACATCCGGTTCACCAGTTAAGCCTCTGCCACTCAGGTGGAGGAGTGGGGAATCATACCCCACTGAGGTCCTTGACCTCCCTATCTTCACCCTCAAATCTCCAAGAGATTCCCAGACTGGATCTGGCCACCCTACTCCCCTGTCCCACTGAGCCAGTGGAGAATGAGGAAAGAGAAGTGAATGGGGGTGAGAGAGACCCAAAGACAGAAGGGAAGTAGCTGAAAGAAAGCTGCACACATCTTACAGTGTGTTGCTGGGCTCTGTTCCTTCTCACAGCGTTTTATAGATGCTTCTCTTGGTGTTTACAGTGTTCTCTAAGCCGTAGCATAGACGGATGTTTAGCCTGATCCGTTTTCAAGTTGTAAATGAGTAGCCCTGACACAGGGACGAATGTAAACCTGTGGAGTAAAATTTGTCGTACACATTCTTACACGAGATCAGAAACGATGATGAAAACAAGCAGAGAAGAGACGGTGAGAAAAGCAGTGCGCTAATTAAAGTACTCGTCACCGTTTCCTTCACAGCAGCTCATAGTTCATATTGAGAATGGCAAAAGGCAACTCATTTAAATAAAACTCCGGGGGGGGGGGGCTGCCACTCAAGCCCCATTGAATAAAACTGTCTTGCCTGGTCTAGTGTTCACCCCGTGTCTTCTCTCCTTCCACTTGCTAGAAATCCAAGAGGGCTGCTGCCATTGCAGAAGGCAACAAATCCAGAATCAAATGGGCAGGCAGGACTAAGGACCGACCAGCGCAGAAAGGTACCTCTCTCGAAACCATAGTTTTCCTCTTTCTCCCTTCTTTGCAATTCCCTAGGGCAGGGGTCTGCAACCTGCGGCTCTCCAGATGTTCATGGACTACGATTGGCCATGCTGGCAGGGGCTGATGGGAACTGTACTCCATGAACATCTGGAGAGCCGCAGGTTGTAGACTCCTGCCCTAGTGGCATAGGAGCAGCAGTGGCGTAGTGGTTAAGAGCAGGTGCATTCTAATCTGGAGGAACCGGGTTTGACTCCCTGCTCTGCCACCTGAGCTGTGGAGGCTTCTCTGGGGAATTCAGATTAGCCTCTGCACTCCAACTCAGCTGGGTGACCGTGGGCTAGTCACAGTTCTTCTGAGCTCTCTCAGTCCCACCCACCTCACAGGGTGTTTGTTGTGAGGGGGGGAAGGGAAAGGAGTTTGTAAGCCCCTTTGAGTCTCCTTACAGGAGAGAAAGGGGGGATATAAGTCCAACTCTTCTTCTTCTCCTAGTAGGGCTTCAAACACACCCTTGCGCTAAAATCGCAAAGAGGCCCTGAGCTACCCTTTGCCATCTGCATTTGCACACCAAGATAGACGTGGAATATTTCACCAGATGAACCGGCTTAGCTGGTAGCTGCTGCCCAAAATCCTAGGCTGGGGAAGGTTTTGTGGAACTCCCTGCCACACGATCCAGTAACGGCCACAAGCTTAGATGGAAAAGAGTGGGGCACAGCCTCTGGTTATCAGAGGCATGGAAGGCTGTGATTGCTGGCTCTCTGTCTGCTGTCTGCTGTTGGAAACCAGATGCTGGCTTGGAGGGATCACTGCTTGCCCTGACATTTGGCTCCTGAGGATCTTCAGTAGATACCAGAGAGCAAAATTGGGACATCACCTTGCAGAGAAGCCTGTGCCCAGTCCCAGAACTGCATCCCCCACGCCTGGCTGCCGACTGACCATTCTGGCCTGACTCCTAGAGCTTCACCTTTGCCCTGCAGATGGGAACACGGTGGCCACTGTTCCCTGTGTCACGATAAGTGTGATTTTTCTGGGTTTCCGGAGATATGTATGCAAGCCTGGTAAAGCACACTTAATATTGGGGGCTTTTTGCTTATTTGTGTTTAAAAAATAGGCTTCTAGCTGCTCCCTGCTTTATCCCATGGCAATGCTGGCGTCCTGTCTTGTGCCACGTAAAGTGTGCTGTGCCACCTCCCTCCACCTGTGCCCACGTTCACCTGGGGGTTTTCTTGTCCCGAAGCCATCTTTGTCCCAGGAACTGTAGGCAGACACAAGGACACCTGAAATTGACCTCTTCTCCTGCCAGTGTAAATTTTATACTGGGCCACAGTTATCTAATCTGACTGGAAAACACACCTCGTTCCTAGAACCAAAGGTCTGGATAAAAATTGCAACTGCAGGTTGCTTTTGGGGGTAATGGCAGAGCTTAGACAACATCGATTGTCCCAGAGGGGTTTACATAAATTTCCACAAACTTCCTTAAAACTGAGTTGGAAAGACCGTCTGTGTTTTCCATACCTTCACACCTGTCTTGTGTTCATCTAGCTGAGACTGAGTTTCTTCCCACTTAACCCTGATTGGCCTTCCAAAATAGAGCTGAAGAACCAACAGGTGGGTTTGAGGTTTCTGTCGCTCAGACATTTCTGCCGCTCAACATCATAGTCTAAACCAGTTGTTTTTTTGAAAGGAACCTGGTGGCTGACCACAAGGCGCCTGTCACCCTGTCCATCAGGTAGCTAAGACGTCAGTATTATTTCAGCTGGTTCCGAAAGTGCCGCTGTTGTACGTTCATCGTGTCTTTCCCCCTTATTTTCCAGGTGCCGTGCGAACGAGGATTTCCTTTAAGTGCGTGAATTCATAACAATTAAAATTCGTTATTGGCTTATCAGATTTTTTTTAGTCTGCTTTTTTGGTGGGTTTCCTTTTCTTTCTCGGGTCATGGCTGTTCAGGTGATCGGGAGCAAGGAAAGAAATTCAGCAGTGACCATTAGAGCTGTGGGGTTCTCTAAAGTTTGCAACCAACAGGCACCTGTTGCAGCGTTGCACATTTGGAAAGGAGATGACTGGAAATGGGAAATCACAGGAGTGCTTCTCTTAAGTGTCACATGACAGAGATAACGGACGCGACCAAAGAGCGTGGGTCGATAGCTGAGAATCCCTATGTCTCTCTGGCTTTTGGGATGCAATACCTGTACTAATTTGGGATGGTGACCCCCCCTGCCCCTGCCTAGTGGGAAGAGGAAAGAAGGTGTTTGGAGCCAGTTTGGAGTTTAAATTGGAGGGTCTGGAAGCAAAGTCAGCTGGCTTTGAGACCTTAATGTAGGGTTAAGTAGATTTGCTGCCTGCTGCGAGGGCATTGATTTTCTTCCATTTAAGTTCTGCTTCTATACATATTAGTGGAGTTGGTTCATTTAATACTATCAGATACCCAGAGTAATTCATGGTTCTCACTGATAGAGAGGAAGATCGAATCAATTGGTATACCTCTTGACTCCCTTCTACCTTTAACTTGTTCAGAATCGTATAAATTATTAAAACAAAAATTGTTGGTGAGAGAATGGAACTATTTAACTCTGGCAGCGAGGAAAACTTGTTCACCTTTACATCTATCAATCCCCTTACAACAGTGGTGGCGAACCTTTGGCATTCCAGATGTTATGGACTACAATTCCCATCAGCCCCTGCCAGCATGGCCATTTGGCCATGCTGGCAGGGGCTGATATGAATCCCTGCTATCTAGTATAAGGATTATCCTAACTTTATAACAGAATGGCCTCCTATTTGTATCATCTGCCCAATCCAGACCAGAGAAGAGTTTTTTCACTCGCTCGCTTCAATGTTTTCCCTTCAGCCATACTACAAGGTAGATATGACAATATAGAAATGTGCAAAAGGGTGTGCTCATGTGATGCAAATCAATCAGAAACATGAACTCACCAATTGTTCTGTTGTCCCAAATCGGCAAGCATTAGAGTCAAATACTCTAGGTTGCTTTCTATGATACCTAGCGAGCTGGATGAACTAAGCAGACTATTGTTTTTATTAAATAACTCTGATGCTACAATCTGTAAAATGACTGTGAACTTTCTGCTGGAAATATCCCATATCCCATAAGCACCAGCATGTAAACTTCATTTGCTATATGTGGCAAGTTTGCATTTTGATGTGATTTTGATGCGATTTTCATATCGTTTATGCCAAATAAAGGCTGAATGAAATGAAAGTATTAGTGGAGTAAATCTTATCAAGACACCCCAAGTCTCCAGCGTGGTGTAGTAGTTAAGAGCGAGGGACTCTAATCTGGAGAACCAGGTTCGATTCCCCCGCTCTTCCACGTGAATCCTGCCGAGTGGCCTTGGACCAGTCCCAGTTCTCTCGGAACTCTCTCAGCCCTACCTACCTCACAAGGTGTCTGTTGTGGGGAGAAGGAGGTGGTTGTAAGCCACTTTGAGACTCCTTGAAGGTTGGGAAAAAGCAGGGTATAAAAACACACACTACAACCACTTCTACTCTCTCATTCAATGAAAAATGGAATATTATGGCACTGCCTGTACAAACTTGTCTTTGATTTATAGGCCTCTCTTCCCCAGCAACACGTTCAATGCTCAGCAAGCAGGGAGTGCCTAACAACAGTGATCCAAATTGTGGGGAGGTACCCATGTTTCCCCGAAAATAAGACAGGGTCTTATATTAGTTTTTGCTCCAAAAGATGTGTTGGGGCTTATTTTCAGGGGATGTCTTATTTTTTTTCCCCATGATTTTGCGCCCCCCACATGACCAGATCAGCTGCACCGGGGAATCTGGAACTAGGGTGGTGAGAACCACAAAGGATTGCGAAGAGCTCCAAGTGGACCTTGATAAATTAGGTGAGTGGGCTCCAGAAATGGCAAATGCAGTTCAATGTAGCTAAATGTAAAGTGATGCACATAGGGGCAAAAAATCCAAACTTCACGCCCTGCGCTTCAGTTACAGGGGTCAGTGCTATCAGTCACAGACCAGGAAAGGGATTTGGGCGTCTTTGTTGATAGTTCCATGGGAATGTCAACTCAATGCATGGCAGCTGTGAAAAAGGAAAACTCTATGCTGGGGATAATTAGGAAAGGAGTTGATAATAAAACTGCAAGGATTGTCATGCCCTTATATATATAAGGCAGAGTAGATGCGACCACACTTGGAGTCCTGTGTGTTCCAGTTCTGGTCGCCCACATCTCAAAAAAAAGGATATCGAAGAGTTAAGAAAAGAAGAGGTGCAAGAGAAAGAGCAACAAAAGGTTGGATTGAGGGGACTGGAGCACCTTCCCTATGAGGAGAGACCTGCAGCGTTTAGGACTCTTTAGTTTGGAAGAGGACGTCTGAGGGGATATGATTGGGAAGTCTGTAAAAAAAAATTATGCATAGGGTAGAAAATGCTGAGCCAGAGAGAAATTTTTTCTCTCTTTCTCTCACAATCTTTACTAGAACCAGGGGCATTCATTGCCAGAAAATGCTGGGGGGGAAGAATTAGGACTAATAAAAAAGGAAACACTTCTTCCATAGCGTGTGATTGAAGGTGTTTGGAATATGCTGCCACAGGGAGGGTGGTGATGGCCACTCACCTGGATAGCTTTAAAAAGGGCTTGGACAGATTTATGGAGGAGAAGTCGATCTATGGCTACCAATCTTGATCCTCCTTGATCTGAGATTGCAAATGCCTTAGCAGACCAGGTGCTCAGGAGCAGCAGCAGCAGCAGAAGGCCATTGCTTTCACCTCCTGCATGTGAGCTCCCCAAGGCACCTGGTGGGCCACTGCGAGTAGCAGAATGCTGGACTAGATGGACTCTGGTCTGATCCAGCAGGCTAGTTCTTATGTTCTTATGTTCTTAGGGCTTATTTTTGGAGTAGGCCTTATATTTCAAGCATCCTCCAAAAATCCCAAAAAATCATGCTAGGGGTAGGTCTTGTTTTGGGGGGAAACGGGTATATGCCCTGCTCAGACTAAGAACCTCATGTTTGCCCTTCACAGGAGGAGTCTTAAATTAGTTTTGGTAGCACTTAAGGCACAGGTGTCAAACTCACGGCCCTCCAGATGTTATGGACTACAGTTCCCATCATCCCCTGCCAGCCGCGATGCTGGCAGAAGGGGGGGATGATAAGGCTGTAATCCCTTTAACAATCTGGAGGCTTCTGTGACACCACTGTGCTACTAAAGCTACATTCCTAGAATTGTGAACTTCATTCAGTCGCTCATCTCTTTAAAGACTTATCAGCTGAATGAGTATGAATGGCCTCCACTGGGAAGCAGTGTGTTCAAGGTGATGTCAGGTAATCGGGCAGGTTTGATTGTAAAGTGTCACACAAGTCATTGTGACATTTCATCAGGTGGGGTGTGTGGTTGACACCAGATGTCTTTTGCTTGATTTTTGGGTTTCAGCAAAGTTGGGCGAAGACTTTAAGCCGGGGATTAATCACACTTGATGAAATTCTTCCGCACTAACAAATTCCTTTCCATCCCTACTTGCCCCCCCCCCCCCCAGCGTTTTTCAACAGAACACTTTATGGCTGTTCCACACCTTTGTGACTTGGCTAGCTCTGCACCGCTTTACAAAACAGCCAGTGGCTGTGCTTGGCCAAAAGGACTCTAGAAGATCTGGATCCCCAAAAGTCAACCGGAACAAGGTAAGCGTTTTGTTGTTGGTTGCACAGATCCAGGTTTCGCCCTGGATCTTCCATATAGTGGAGATATCCCAGTGTCAGGATGCTTGCTTGCTTGCTTGCTTGCTTGCTTGCTTTATCTATCTATCTATCTATCTATCTATCTATCTATCTATCTATCTATCTATCTATCTATCTATCTATCTATCTATCTATCTATCTATCTATCTATCTATCTATCTATCTATCTATCTATCTATCTATCTATCTATCTATCTATCTATTTATTTATTTCACTTTTATACCGCCCTCCCCCGGAGGGCTCAGGGCGGTTTACAGCACCAACAAACAAATAGAAACAAAATAAATACAAAGTTAAGAGTTAAAATGCAGCATTCAATTATCACACCCAATTAAAATAGATGGCATCCGACTATTAAAACTCCTCTTAAAAGGGGAACAGTGGGTCTTAGATTGTTTCGGGCACCCACATCAGCAGCTGGTCTCCCCAAAGGCCCAGTGGAATAGCTCAGTCTTGCAGGCCCTGCGGAACTCGTTGAGGTCCCTCAGGGCTCGGACAGCTGGAGGGAGAGCATTCCACCAGGTAGGGGCCAGGGCCATAAAAGCCCTGGCCCTTGGGAGAGGAAGGGGGCCAGTCACCAGGCCTGGCAGAGATGGAAAAACGCAACCCGGGTTACATGGGCCACCTGGGTCTCCATTGAAAGAGACGAATCCAGGTGGACCCCCAGGCTGCGAACTGAGGGGGTCGGTGGGTGCTTTGTGGGTGCTGGGGCTGCTTAGCACTTTGGGCTTTTGGGGGGATGGGAACGTTGTTCACTGTCTGTTCACACTTCATTTCTTACAGCTCCTACCACCAGGTAGGACGACCTGGAAAAAAACTATTCGGAAACTTCATCTGGTTTCAAATACAGATTGCGTCCAAGTGACCACAATAGATAACACATCTTCCCTGCTTTAAAAGTCCCGTTGGGTGCCAGTTTCTTTTCGGAACTGCCTCTTATCTTGAAAGTCCTCAGCACTGTGGGAGGGACCAGGGTACACGAAAGCTTGCCGGGTTTTAGAGGATCACACCCAACAAGATTTTAGCCAGAGGTCCGGCTGTGAGCTTTCACTGAGTGGAAGTGGAGGAAACAGCTACTGGTGAACGGGGCCTTTTCTGTTCTGGCACCTCAACTTCTCTTCTGTATGTAGCTGGTGCCAGATTTTGTTGTCATTCACAGCAAAAAAGTTCATCTTCTCTTGGTCACTTGTTTAACTAGTTTTAGCTGAGTAATATTCAGTCGATTGATTTTTGTAGTTTCTGCCCTGATGTAAAATCTGCTGCACTATATATAGACAAATACACTGATAGCTTTAGGATTGCTGTTCACAACAGGAAGTCAATTGTCGCTGCTTATTGCTATTTTACATTGGCTGAATTGCGACGGGATATTTTTATTTCATGCTGCTCTTTTGTGAGACAGACTTTGATGCTGTCAGCTGTTTTAAGTGATCTTTTATTGAGAGCTGCTTTAAGAGATTGTTTCAAGGAGAAGAAGGTAAAAGTCTGTTAAAGAAATCGTTTGGAAGCTGTGTACTCCCGTATTCTCCCTTTGGAACACATATTCTGTTTGTGGATCTGTCCAATCTCTCCTGGTTAATGGCAGCTTTGCACTAGTATTTCTTAATTTTTTTTGTTTTTGTTTTTGTTTTATTTTGTAAGCTGCCTCAGGCAGGCTCTTGAAGAGAAGCCAGCGTACAAGTTTTGCCATTCCCCATTTTGTCCTCACAACAGCCCTGGGAAATAGATTAAGCTAGAAGAAGAAGAAGAAGAAGAAGAAGAGGAAGATGAAGAAGAGGAAGAAGAAGAAGAAGAGGAGGAGGAGGAGGAGGAGTTGTTTGGATTTATATTCCCCCCTTTCTCTCCTGTAGGAGACTCAAAGGGGCTTACAATCTCCTTACCCTTTCCCCTTCACAACAAACACCCTGTGAGGTAGGTGGGGCTGAGAGAGCTCCAAAGAACTGTGACTAACCCAAGGCCACCCAGCTGGAATGTGTGGGAGTGCACAGGTTAATCTGAATTCCCCAGATAAGTCTCCACAGCTCAAATGGCAGAGCGGGGAATCAAACCCGGTTCCTCCAGATTAGAATGCACCTGCTCATAACCACTACGCCACTGCAACTCCTAAGGGAGAGCTAGGGGGGAAATGGCTTGCCCCAGATCATCCAGCAAGCTTTGGGACAGAGGTGACAGGGTTTTCAACCCAGGTGTAGATTTTAGTATGATACTTCAACTACTACAGGTACGCCAGTATCTTTCTTTTCACAAGGGGGCGGGGTTTCAACCTGGCAAAATCAACCCTCCGCCATTATTTCATCTGCAATACGTCTGTCATCTCCATACGTATCCCAAAGCACAGATGCGGTCTCACCTAACAAAATTGTTGCGTAACAGCTACAAATGCAATTGGAAGGAACAGAAATGTCACGGGCCGATGCGCACCTCCGCCCTGCGTAAGAAAAACTTAAACGACGCGACTGCGTGTTTTAAAAATGCCCAGCCGTTTATCTTTTTTTTTTTTAACTTCGTAACAATATTACAAGGAATTGGGGAAGGGGAGGCACGAAGGTCCCTGCTGACTCAGGGTCTTTTTCCGCTCGCCGAGATTGATTACGACTTGTGTCAATATGTACTTAGCGCCTGCGCGATTGTTTGCCTTTCTCATTTCTCCCTTTCAATCTATAATTTCCAAGAACAGAGCACTAAAATAGAGGGAGGGAAAAAAAACTAAATTAAATAGAAGAAAAATCAGGGGAGAGGGTGAAGGCAAAGAGGGGTGAAAAACTCAGGGGAATAAAGGCATACCAAAGTCCTTCTGCGTTGGTGTCTTTTTTTTCCTGGGACGCTCTTCTTGTATGTGCATTTTTCTCCAATCTGGCCAATGTTTGGAGAAGCTCTGTCAAAGCAAATAAAGAGCGCCGTTGTCTGTTACCAGAGTGGCTGCATCTTGCCCTCTTTTGACAAGCCAGAAGTCTTTTGTCAGGCAGTACAGATCAAGAAATAGCTGTGCCTTGGGCCTGGAAGCACTGGAAAACATCTTTTTATCAATCAAAACGAGTCCCATGAGTGACTTGGTTGAATTAAGAACATAAGAACATAAGGAAGAGCATGCTGGATCAGACCAGAGTCCCTCTAGTCCAGCACTCTGCTACTCGCAGTGACCCACCAGGTGCCTTTGGGAGCTCACAGGCAGGAGGTGAAAGCAATGGCCTTAAGAACATAAGAAAGAGCCTGCTGGATCAGACCAGAGTCCATCTAGTCCAGCACTCTGCTACTCGCAGTTGGGAAACACTTCTTCATAAAGAACATGTATTTTAATTGTGGCATATACTGATCAAAGAACATAAGAACATAAGAACTAGCCTGCTGGATCAGACCAGAGTCCATCTAGTCCAGCTCTCTGCTACTCGCAGTGGCCCACCAGGTGCCTTTGGGAGCTCACGTGCAGGAGGTGAAAGCAATGGCCTTCTGCGGCTGTTGCTCCCGATCACCTGGTCTGTTAAGGCATTTGCAATCTCAGATCAAAGAGGATCAAGATTGGTAGCCATTATAGTCAAATGTGTCAAATGTGTTTATAGTCAAATGTGGTAGTAAGCTCTCAGAATGGGCCCCCAGGATGTAGTTTCAGGCCACCTTCTTACCGTGGCATGTCGATATCTTGGGCAGTTGGGATTTTCGCTGGGTGCCTGATGCTAAACAGGGCAGGCCATCTGACATGGCGGCGGCTGGGAGAATGTGGCACTGTCAAGGTGTCCCGCTAAAAAGGCCTGCGTTTCCTCCCAAGTCCCGCACTGGTAGACATTTGCAGAAAAAGCCGTGGAAGACTCCTTTCTCCACTGCAATCGATGCCCAGCACCACTGCCTCCTCGTGCCATGGTGGCGAACCTTTGGCACTCCAGATGTTATGGACTACAATTCCCAACTGGCCATGCTGGCAGGGGCTGATGGGAATTGTAGTCCATAACATCTGGAGTGCCAAAGGTTCGCCACCACTGTCCTAGTGCCGTGTTTTGGATCTCTTCTCACACATATATCTGCTTTCATTCTCAGATCATTGGAGAAAGACCGTCTGTTTAGAGAACAAGAAAGACCGGCAACCGGGCCTTTTGGGTGGCTGCCCCAACGCTGTGAATTGTGGTCCAAGAGTAGCTTGCTCTTCAGCAAACTTTGGAGGACCCTGAAGCCACAACACATTCTTCAGACCTTTCTCGATACCCTTTTTTTAAAAAGAATGACTGATGGCGTCTTGATCGAAGTTATTGTGATTGTAATGCAACTGTGTTGGGATGATTCTGCTGTCTGGTGCTCTGAGAGTATTGTTGTTTTCTCAAAGCAAACTAACAGGAACATACTCCTTGTCCAAGCCTTCTTTTCGGTGGCCTGCATTTTGTACATGTCACGGTGGAAGGAAAGAGATTCCTCAGCCCTTCCAAGGCTGTTTCCCGTGGGTCCTCCTTTTAGAATTTTTACTTGGTGCTCCTTTTAGAATGGAACTTCCATGTTCAGAGACAGCGTAACTCTGAATGGAGAGCAGAAGCAAGGTTTTGACCTGTGTGCCTTCTGCGGGGAGCCCTGTTGGACCAGTTGTTGAATCGAAGGATCTCATCCTACAGAGCTCTCCTCCTGTCTCTATTTTAGCGCATCGTCTCTGAGTCCTTCCCGGTTTGTCAGCAGCCTTTGGAATTTCTTGTCAGGGCCATGGCACTCTGTTTGCAGAATCCCTTAAGTTCAGTCCCCCCGGCAGCTTCAGATAAACGCTGGAGCAAATAGCAGACCTGGGTAGCAGATCTGGGCACGACCTCTGGTGGAGGTCTTGAAGAGCGACGACCAGCCAGGCCAGAGATCTGGCTAGGCTCAATACACCAGTGGTCTGAGTTAGAAACCTTGGTGTAAACAGTTGAACACTGGGAGCAGTTCTCCTGCCTCCCTTGTTCTGTCATAACACTGCTTGTTTTGGTAGCTGAACGGTTGCTTGACGTTCCTGACCAGCACCAGAAGGGTTAAGAAAACAGCCCTGGCTGGACAAGCCTCAAAGCAGTTGCTGTAACCCTTCATTATCAGTAGGGGGGAAATGCAGACGGCAGAAACTGCTGCCCGTGACTGCCCGACTGCCGTGCAGAACTTTGGCTGCCAAACGTTCACCGGGAAGCATGAGGAAAGGTAAGAGGACTAGACATTCTACCCCTCGCTTCTTTCGTGTCTCTTTGGCGCTTTGCACGTGCACGCCTGCCCCTGGGCTAGCTGCTGAGAGCCCTGAAAATGACAGCAACTCCAGAGGGGTAGCTAACTTGCAATGCAGGGCTTAAGCAGAGTAATACCTTTAAGAACATAAGAAAGAGCCTGCTGGATCAGACCAGAGTCCATCTAGTCCAGCTCTCTGCTACTCGCAGTGGCCCACCAGGTGCCTTTGGGAGCTCACAGGCAGGAGGTGAAAGCAATGGCCTGCTGCTGCTGCTGCTCCCGAGCACCTGGTCTGCTAAGGCATTTGCAATCTGAGATCAAGGAGGATCAAGATTGGTAGCCTTAGATCGACTTCTCCTCCATAAATCTGTCCAAACCCTTTTTAAAGCTATCCAGGTGAGTGGCCATCACCACCTCCTGTGGCAGCATATTCCAAACACCAATCACACGTTGCGTGAAGAAGTGTTTCCTTTTATTAGTCCTAATTCTTCCCCCCAGCATTTTCAATGAATGCCCCCTGGTTCTAGTATTGTGAGAAAGAGAGAAAAATGTCTCTCTGTTGACATTTTCTATCCCATGCATAATTTTATAGACTTCAATCATATCCCCCCTCAGCCGTCTCCTCTCCAAACTAAAGAGTCCCAAACGCTGCAGCCTCTCCTCATAAGGGAGATGCTCCAGTCCCTCAATCTTCCTCATTGCCCTTCTCTGCACTTTTTCTATCTCTTCGATATCCTTTTTGAGATGTGGCGACCAGAACTGAACACAGGACTCCAAGTGCGGTCGCACCACGGCTTTATATAAGGGCATGACAATCCTTGCAGTTTTATTATCAACTCCTTTCCTGATTATCCCCAGCATAGAGTTTGCCTTTTTCACAGCTGCCATGCTGTGAAGAGATGTCACCTTTCTATGACAGATAGGTTTCAAGCGTGACTCTGATTGAGATTGCATTGTTAACTCTGTTGCAGAAAAAAACCACCACCACCACCACCCCAAAATATAAGGCCCTCTGGCATCTTAAACATGAACACGGTTTCATTCTAGTATAAGCTTCCGGGGCTAGAGCCCAGATTGTGAAGTTTCGGGAGGCCTTATCAGACATTTCTTTTATCTACAAAATTATTGGGCAGGGAGACAGCAGGGTGAAGGACTCACAAAATGCAGCAGGTACGAATAGAATAGAATAGAATCTTTATTGGCCAAGTGTGACAAGGCGTGTCCCGAGTGTTGTACGAGCTGAAAAACAATCACGCCAAAGAACGTTTGATGTTGCTCGTGGACATATTTCCGTTTAGGTTTCTCGAACCAGTCATGGACTTGTTTGCAGCACGTCATCTAATTGAAAGAAATACCCACTAACTTCCAGCCAGGTCACTGTGTTCCGTGGTACTCCTTTCTAGGGAAGATCCTTATTTTAGCTTAGTCTTGTCCCTAAATCCTGAATTTGTGAGGATGGTTAAGTGCGAGGGGATGTGAGCTTTTACTCTGTTCCTTTGTGGGAAAACCATCCGCCTGTAGGAGCACAGTGTCTTGCTTTCTTTCCTCTGGGAGATTCTTGGAGGACCATATCATACTCACGTAGGTGTCAACAAACAGTCTGGGAAGTTGGGTGTGTGAGAGAGATTTGAAGAGCAATTCAAAAGAGCTCTGTTCAGAGTCCTACCAAGGCCTTCCAGCGGGACGTACTTAGAGCCTCCACAAAGTTTCACGTGGCACCAGGTTTGAATCCTATAATTTGGTTCCCCAAGAGCACCTTTGATGCCATTCGGACTACCCCTGTTATTAAAAAGTCTGCGCTACGACAGCTTTCTATTGCAGTCGAGGGCTAGAAACTCTTATTATTTTTGCAAACAACAGTTGAAATCATCTGTGCTCCACGCGGCCATTGATCAGCACTGTGCACACGCAAGGACTTTGTATGCCTTTGTGCTCTTCTGTGCTCCTATTCCTCTGCCGGTTTCTCACCTTCTCTCTTATTCCTTTGCCTAACAGAAGCAGCCCTGATGCTAACTCTCCTCTGGGCCTTGGCGTCAGGGTCCCAGCCTCTTGAAGCAGGAGCCACTAAACAGGCATCGGCGGCCGAAAGCCAGAAGTGCCCCGCCCCGTGCTTTTGCAGCTACGACGACTGCAACGATGAACTGAGCATCTACTGCAGCTCCCGGAACCTCACGAGCCTCCCGGAAGATGTCCCGAGGGCCGTGCGGCTGTTTTGGCTGGACGGCAACAATTTCACCTCCTTGCCGGCCCTGACCTTCCGCAACCTGTCCAGCCTGGAATTTCTCAACCTCCAAGGGAGCCAGTTGGTCCTCATCGAACAGCACGCCTTCCACGGCCTGGAGGGGCTGTACTCCTTATTCCTGGAGCGCAACCGCTTGAAATCTTTGGCGCCCAACATCTTCCTCCACCTGCAGAACCTGGCCTCCCTAAACCTCAACAACAACCGGTTCAGCAAGATGGAAGAAGGCGTCTTTGCCGGGCTGTCCAACCTCTGGTATTTGAACCTCGGGTGGAACTCCTTGGTGGTCCTGCCGGACAGGGTGTTTCACGACCTGCCCAACCTGAGGGAGCTCGTCCTGGCCGGCAACAAGCTGCACTACCTGCAGCACCAGCTCTTCTACAGCCTGACGGAGCTGAGGGAGCTGGACCTGAGTGGGAACACCCTCAAGGGCATCAAGGGCAACATCTTCACCAAACTGCAGAAGCTGCAGAAGCTGTACCTGCACCACAACCAAATCAACGCCATTGCCCCTCGGGCCTTCCTGGGGATGAAGTCTCTGCGGTGGCTGGACCTGTCCCACAACCGCCTGACCACGCTGTTCGAAGACACCTTCTTCAGCCTCTCGACGCTGCACGTCTTGCGCCTGTCTAGCAATTCGATCACCGGGCTGAGGCCGAGGACCTTCCGGGACCTCCAGTTCTTGGAGGAACTGCAGCTGGGGAGCAACAGGATCCGGAGCCTGGCGGAAAGGGGTTTCGAGAAGCTGGGCCAGCTCGAGGTGCTCGCCCTCAACGACAACCAGATTCAAGAGCTCCGGGCCGGGGTGTTCCTGGGCCTGAGCAACGTGGCCGTGATGAACCTGTCGGGCAACTGCCTGAAGAGCCTCCCAGATTTTGCCTTCCGGGGCCTCAGCCAGTTGCACAGTCTTCACCTGGAGAACAGCTGCCTCAGCAGGATCAGGCCGCAGGTGTTCTCCAACCTCTCCAGCCTCCGGAGGCTGTTCTTGCGGCACAACGCCATCTCCGTGATCGAGGACCACGCCCTGAACGACTTGCACGACCTCGTCGACCTGGACCTGAAGAACAACAGGCTGACTAGGCTCCTCCCCAATCAGTTGGCGGGCCTCTGGAACCTCGGGTATCTCCTCCTCTCCTCCAACCGGCTGCTGGAAATCGCCCCCGAAGCCTTTGCCCCGCTTCGACGCCTCTCTTTGCTGGACCTCTCCAACAACTACTTGGAGGCGCTGGACGGGGACGTCCTGACGCCCTTATCGAGGCTGGAGTATCTGAACATCAAGAACAATTCGCTCCGAACCTTCTCGGTGGGCTGGCTGGGCCCTTCCCCGAAACTGACCCAGCTGTGGCTGGAAAGGAACATGTGGGATTGCAGCTGCTCGCTGAAAGGACTACGAGACTTTGCTCTGCAAAACCCCGGCGTGGTCCTGCGGTACACCCAGTCCGTCACGGAAGGGGACGCTCCGGTGTACTCGTTCAACAACGTCACCTGCCTCAGCCCAGAGGTCGTGATGGGGCTGGACTTGCGAGACGTCCCCGACAGCCATTTTGTCGATTGCTAAGTGCCAGCCTTCCCTTCCCAAATGCGTCCTCCCGTTTTCCACTCAGCTGGCGTAAGTGCCCTATCCCCAGGCCGTTGTGACTGTGCAGGACTGAGGCCCTTCTCGTGCGCTCCTTCGTCTTCTTCGTGAGCAGGAGAAGGAAAAAACCACCGTTTAATTTTGATTGGGTGTCTTTCAGGCAGGCGTGTCCCGAGTGTTGTACGCCAGCTTTCTTTGGCTGTTCGGCCTCCCATAGCCCCTCTTCGGTCTCTTTTCTCGCTGTCCCCGAGGATGGGCAGCCCATTTGTAGACTTGGCCCATGATGCCCTGCTCGCCTGAGGCCAATTCTCAGCGATTTCCCTTGGCAATATATATATATATCAATTATGATTTTTTAAAAAATGGGACAGGGGCACAAGAAAACTTGGACAGCTGCAAGGACACCAGAAAGCTCCCCTCCCACCCCCCCAAAAACCCCAAAGGGCATAGTAGGGAATGAAACAGTCACTAATAAATACTGGAAACTATCCGTTTGTACTGACATGACGTAACAGGAGGAAAAGACTGTGATCCTTCAAAAGGAACCCACCAAATGCACGTACGGCGCAATACTAGAAATATCAGGGATGGGGTCAGAGGGCTCAGAGTCACTTCCAGTGGCAGGCTGGGTCGTTAACCTGCTAAGAATGATCTTTGTGCAGCACAACAGTCTGAGGGCTACCCTAGGACTTCGGACACCCTCTGTTCAAATCTGCCCCCTGCCGTGAACTTCCTAAAGCTGCCTGCCCCTCAGGCGAGGTGTCAGCTCTCAGCCTAGCCTTCTTCACAGGGTTGTTGTGAGGATAAAAGAGGGCAGGGAACGACGTATGCTATCTTGGGCTTCTCAGAAGAAGGGTGGAGTAAATGTATGGGGATATCTATTCCCTTAATGATGTGCACAAAGGAAAGAAATTACCTTTGTCTGCAGGTGTTCTGCATGTGCGGGGTCTTTCAAAGAAAGTTAAAATTGCTTGTTGTTAGAACGGTTGATTTTCGATGTTCCTTCGCCAGCCTTTGCACTCTCTAAATTGTACTGTCTGTTCCAATTATTGCATCGATACACAGTGTTTGTTCCTAATATCTCTGATCCATAGACTGTGTTTATTGGGGGTGTCTCGAGCTATCGTGCTATTCCTGAGAAGCAGTTGGCTGCCCAATTCCAGTGATGTTAGTCACACCAGTGTGACCCTGTTATGGACCCTCAAAGGAGATGGGAACTACCCTTTTGAGGGTCCATAACTTTGGACCCCCTGAACCAAACTGCACCAAACCTGGGGGGTGCCATCATAACAGTCTCCAGATGATACCCTGAAATTTTGGTGCTGATACCTCCAAAAATGCACCCCCTGCAGGAACATCCCAGAAATTTGCCCAAGAATCTTTGTTCTGCATTGAGTTTTCTGCATTGCTGTCAATGGGGGTTGCAGGCTGGGGGGGGCACATTTATGAAGGCACAGTCTCAAAACTTTCATGGTCTCATCAGGAGACTGCCCTAATGATACCGCCCAGGTTTGGTGTAGTTTGGTTCAGGGGGGCCAAAGTTATGGACTCTCAAAACTGTAGCCCCCATCTCCTATTAACTCCCATTGGAAACAATGGGGGATGGGGCACCCCCTTTGGGAGTCCATAGCTTTGGACCCCCTGAGCCAAACCTCACCAAACTTTGGGGGTAGCATAAGGACAGTCTCCTGATGATATGCTGAAATTTTGGTGCCGCTAGCCTAAAAACTGCGCCCCCTGCAGGCCAAAAATGGAAAACCATTAAAAATACCCAAAAACGAACCCTGCATTTTGATGTCCCCCACAAGGTGGTGCCCTGGGCAGCTGCCCACCTTGCCCAGTGGGCATTACGCCCCTGCTCCTTCCCATGTGGTGCATGTAGGATAAATTCTCCTCAGACCCTCGTACTTTCTGGTCCTGCTCCCATTCGGCCCAACGGAGCAAGCAAAGGACAGACTCCTGTCCAGCTTGTCCCCAGAGAGACGGCCCCTCCCTGAGCACGGCCAGGATTTTGCAAGTGCCTGTCAGAATGAAAACTGTGACCTCAAGCAGACGTTGACTTTGGGATACGAATCTCCAGGCAGACAAGCTATCACCTAAATTGCACTGGGCGAGGGCCATAAAAAATGGGTTTCATAACGCCGGAGGGGCCTTAGAGCACAGGCCTGCCTTTTCTTAAATAATTCTTTGACCTTGCCGTCCTAGCTATTTAAAGCAGCCCCATCCAGCCCTCGCCCCTGTCTGCAAACAGTCGAATCCCCAGTTGCGCTGTCCACAATGACCCACCGTATCAACACAGGCCTGGTAATTCGGCATTCTAGTCGCTTGGCACCAGTGGGCCAGAGATGCCCAGAAACTTTGGCCGAAGGATTGGGACAGTGGAGAGCGATACGTAGCCATCTTTCTTTCCTTCTGCCACACCGTTCGTAGCTTGATGCATGCCGCTCTGTCAGGGCTGGAGTCCCCTTTTCATGGTAAACAGATTCTCAGCTGGTAGCTAGCTTTAAGGGTCCCTTCCCAGTGAGCAAGCACCCCAGGATAAGGCTTTGCATAAGAACATAAGAACTAGCCTGCTGGATCAGACCAGAGTCCATCTAGTCCAGCACTCTGCTACTCGCAGGGGCCCACCAGGTGCCTTGGGGAGCTCACAGGCAGGAGGTGAAAGCAATGGCCTTCTGCTGCTGCTGCTGCTCCCGAGCACCTGGTCTGCCAAGGCATTTGCAATCTGAGATCAAGGAGGATCAAGATTGGCAGCCATAGATCAACTTCTCCTCCATAAATCTGTCCAAGCCCCTTTTAAAACTATCCAGGTTAGTGGCCATCACCACCTCCTGTGGCAGCATATTCCAAACACCAATCGCACAACCTGGAAGTTTCTGGATCGTTCCCCTTTGAGGCCATCAGCGTTCTCCAAGTGTCTAATATAAGTTGGGCCAGGTGAGCTTCAAAATGTCAGTGGGGGAATTGGGGGCTTCCTTTCTGTGTCTGATCACATGACTTTCTCTTCAGTGCTGTAGTGGTTAAGAACAGGGTGTCTTCTGTTAAAGGACGTCGGGCTGGGAAAACCTTTCTCTGCCTAAGATCGTGGAGCTAGATGCACTCAGGCAGCCAGCATAAGGCAATTGCTTATGGGAAGGGGGGAAACCAAAAGGACTCTTTGACTCCTATTTCTGGCTAAGCCTGGAAAAAGAAATGGAGGGACATATAGAGCTCTGCCCACAACTAAAGGACAGGGAGAGATACATGTCAGTTCTTCATCTGGATCTACTTCAGTTTAGTGAGTGGGGAGCACATTATGTGGATGCAGCGGCGTAGTGGTTAAGAGCAGGTGGACTGTAATCTGGAGAACCAGGGTTGATTCCCCGCTCTGCCGCTTGAGCTGTGGAGGCTTATCTGGGGGACCAGATTAGCCTGTGTGCTCCAACACATGCCAGCTGGGGGACTTTGGGCTAGTCACAGTTCTTCTGGGCTCTCTCAGCCCCACCCACCTCACAGGGGGTTTGTTGTGAGGGGGGAAGGGAAAGGAGTTTGCAAGCCCCTTTGAGTCTCCTTGCAGGAGAGAAAGGGGGGGATATGAATCCAAACTCTTCTTCTCTTCTGGGAACCATTGCTCAGTGGCAGGGACCTAGGGTCTGCAAGAGGTGGGAACAGATTCACACTCAGGGTTTTCCACTGAAGGGGTCTCCAATGGCAGGGCTTAGAACAGCCCTCTGCCTGTGGGAGCCACTTCCCAAAGGGAGCTGGTCGGTCTCCGTTAGGTGGACCCACCGTCCGACTCAGCGAAGACACTGCAAGGGAGCAGTTTCCCAAGTACAGTCCTCCACCATATGAGAGCCACAGTCTTTTTCGGGAGCACAACACGTATGCCTAGTGGACATGCTAATGATGTATGTCAAGACTCGCACATTAGGCCTCCCGCTTCAGAAGGTGTATGATCTGAAGCAACACTGTTCAAGGGTTCTTGTGTCCCTCTTGGAATATTCACACCTTGTCTGAACTCTCTGCGTTGTGGCGTACGCAGCATGGCGAACTGGTTAAGAACGGCAGACTCTGATCTGGAGAACTGGGTTTGATTCCCCGCTCCTCCACATGCAGGCTGCTGGGTGATCTTTGGCCAGTCAGAGTTCTCTTTGAACCCTCTCAGCCCCACCTACCTCTCAAGATGTCTGTTGTGGGGAGAAGGAGGTGATTGTAAGCTACTTTGAGACTCCTTAAAGGTTGGAAAAAAGCAGGGTATAAAACCCACACTGCTACTACTACTACTTCTACTGTCTCATTCAATGAAAAATGGAATATTGTAGCACTGGCTGTACGCATTTTTCTTTTATGTATAGGCCTCTCTTCCCCAACAACACGTTCAATGCTCAGCAAGCAGGGAGTGCAGAGACAGAGTTCTCTTCAAACCCTCTCAGCCCCCACCTTACCTCACAAGGTGTCTGTTGTGGGGAGAGGAAGGGAAAGGTGGCTGGAAGCTGTTTTGACACTCCTGACGGTTGAGAAAAGTGGAGTATAAAAACCAACTCTCCTCCTCCTCCTCCTCCTCCTCCTCCTCCTCCTCCTCTCCCCCCCCCCCACTCATTGTCAATCTCTCAAGCCTTCCATTCCCATCTCCAGGGGGTAATTCCTGTCCTCTGTCCAGCCCCCAGCAGCTTGTAGTCTGGTCGCCACATCTCAAAAAGGATATTGAAGAGATAGAAAAAGTGCAGAGAAGGGCAATGAGGATGATTGAGGGACTGGAGCACCTTCCCTATGAGGAGAGGCTGCAGCGTTTGGGACTCTTTAGTTTGGAGAGGAAACGTCTGAGGAAGGGGGTGTGAATATGATGGAAGTCTATAAAATTATGCATGGGGTAGAAAATGTTGACAGAGAGAAATTTTTCTCTCTTTCTCACAATACTAGAACCAGGGGGCATTCATTGAAAATGCTGGGGGGGGAAGAATTAGGATTAATAAAAGGAAACACTTCTTCACGCAACGTGTGATTGGTGTTTGGAATATGCTGCCACAGGAGGTGGTGATGGCCACTCACCTGGATAGCTTTAAAAGGGGCTTGGACAGATTTATGGAGGAGAAGTCGATTTATGGCTACCAGTCTTGATCCTCTTTGATCTGAGATTGCAAATGCCTTAACAGTCCAGGTGGTCGGGAGCAACAGCAGCAGCAGCAGAAGGCCATTGCTTTCACCTCCTGCACGTGAGCTCCCAAAGGGACCTGGTGGGCCACTGCAAGTAGCAGAGAGCTGGACTAGATGGACTCTGGTCTGATCCAGCTGGCTTGTTCTTATGTTCTTATGTAGTAGCTTAAAAAAAAATAGAAGCAACAGCCCATCCATGCTTAGGACATTTGCATTAAGAGTCTTAGTGCAGCTGTCCTGAGCACGGGCGGGCCACTTCTTTTGAAGACATAACTTAAGGCATAGGAAAGAGTGGAAGCTTGCTCTTTTTTTCCAACTTGGTGCTAAAATCCCACGGCTCTGTTGTGCTAACAGCAGCGCTCTCTCTGCACGGTTGGGAAAAGGGGTACCGTTATCAGTACAGAACGAGAGGACAGACAGCCAAACAGTTCTCTTGCAGAGGTGACCAGTTCAATTACTTAGTGGCCTCACGGTGTCGTAGAAGCTTCTTCCCAGAGGATCTCTGGGGGATGCTTTGTGATGAAGCAACAGCGTTTGCAGCGTGATGGGCGCTACCACCTGGGACAAGAAAGGGTGCCAAAGTTTGGGGGAGAGGCACAAACAAAACTCTGACCAGTCAAGAGAAAACATACACACAGACAAGCCTGCATGGCAACTGAAACCATTTAATTAATGCTCCAAAATTCCTGAGTCATGATTAAATCTGCAGAGTAGCGAGGAAATATATTCAATTGACGCGGACTGATTCACGCTCCCATGGGAGTGTTTTCCATCCCAAGGTGGCAGGTGCCCAGCTGGGTGCATGCCGTACCAACTTAATAAGGCTTTTGTGCAAGGCGGCGCAGAGAGCGCGAACCAAATGCTCCAGTCCTGCTCCCACAAGTCGGCTTTATTAAGGTGTGTGGGGAGATCTCACGTCTGGCCCTGGTGTGGAAATGTGCAGAAGGGCCACGGCGCAGAGTTCCTGGCGGCTGAAACGAGGGCCAAACAGGTACGTTACGCCCTGTGCTTCAACCGCTCTGCAGTTGCTTTTCCAGGGAGCGGCGACAGCCCAGGATTTGGTTTTGCATCTCCTCAACCGCCGCTGTCCAAAGATGCTCCCTGCCTTGCCAAGCACTCTAAACAGCTGCCATTGAGCACCTCGCCAGGAGACCGGGGGCACCGGTGCCAGTCTCAGGAGCTGCCAGGAGTGGCCACGTTCAAGATGTGCTGGGCGATCCTGGTGAGCGCAGGGAAGGCCGAACTCTTGGGAAACTCCTGGATGAAGTCCCGGCCTTCCTCCAGGCTCCGGCTGAGCTGCGGGTCCAGGGGCACGCACCCTTGGGCAGGGAAGCAGAAACACAACAGGTGAGAAAGGCATGCAAGGGCCTCACCCGACAGAGTGACGCTCGACTGCCCACCCGACCCTGAAGCCTCAGTGGTCGAGCCTGTCCTCCCCATAGAGGTTGGGTGGAAATGGTACGTCCTTATAGAAGGACAGCTCTTTCCCCTGGGCAGCCTTTGGTGCCACAGTGGTGGGGGCCGAAACATGAATGTCTTGGTTGTGAAAATTGGTGCATCATGGGTCAGAATGTTGCTTGATCCTGGGTCGGGTCATCTGGCCCAGCGTGGTCTGACTGCCGCTGGTTCTGCAGGAGTTCTCAGGCAGCAGCTCTTTGAGGGTCTGCTACCAGAGACCTTTTTGCTGGGGGATGACGGGGGAGTGAGTCAGGGACCCACCACAAGCAAAGGAGATGCTCAGCGACTGGGCTGAATGTCGTGTGGACTAGTAACACCCAAGCACTGACATGAAAACCGCCCTCAGCTCCCACCCAGCTCAGCAGTTCGAGTTTCCCTCCCTCTCATTCCGCCACAGCGTCAGAAGCCTCTGATCACGACTACTTGTCATTAGTGGGCCTACTTGGTCAGATTGCCGCCTCCTCGGGGCAGGGGCCTTTTATTTGGTTGACATATCGCAATAATTCCCAACCGCCCTCTGAAGCACTCACCTAGGAATGGGACCCCGGCGTGCTGGGCCAGCTCTTGCCCGCCTCCTTTAGAAAAGACATTTGTGCATTCCTGAAACAAGAGACAAGAGTTTCAATACAGGGGAAGGGACTGACAAAAATGTCCCATGATTTAAAAGACAGTCGGGTCCACATCAGGCTCTGCTAACAGCCAAGTGTTCCACCTTGGGATGGGGCGGCCTGTCCAAAGTCTAGAGGTTTCCTACTAATCAGATATGTGGGAGTGTCCTCTTTGGTACAGCCAGTCACTTCCCTGAAGTGTGTCACCTGGGCACGGCTCTCTGCCAGGCGGAAGCTAAAGGCGACCAGATTTTGGATGTGAGTTTTCAGAGTTATTGGCAGAACCTTGTTTCGGTACATAAACTGCCTCACTGTTTAAAGAACCCACAAGCAGGCAGAAGAGCAACCAACAACCAGGCATATTTCTTGCTCTTTGCTCTCTGCCGTAGTCTCCTTTTTGGAATGCTGATACTGGCGAACTTGTAGCGTTGCTGCATCCTGCCTGTGAGCTCCCAAAGGCACCTGGTGGGCCACTGTGAGCAGCAGGGTGCTGGACTAGATGGACTCTGGTCTGATCCAGCAGGCTCTTCCTTATGTTCTTAAGGCCATTGCTTTCACATCCTACCTGTGAGCTCCCAAAGGCACCTGGTGGGCCACTGCGAATAGCAGAGTGCTGGACTAGATGGACTCTGGTCTGATCCAGCAGGCTCTTCCCTATGTTCTTAAGGCCATTGCTTTCACCTCCTGCCTGTGAGCTCCCAAAGGCACCTGGTGGGCCACTGCGAGTAGCAGAGTGCTGGACTAGATGGACTCTGGTCTGATCCAGCAGGCTCTTCCGTATTTTCTTAAGGCCATTGCTTTCACATCCTGCGGTGAGCTCCCAAAAGGCTTCCCTGGTGGGCCACTGTGAGTAACAGAGAGCTGGACTAGATGGACTCTGGATGCTGATCAACCGAGGCTCTTCCTTGCCCATGTTCTTAAAGGCCATTGCTTTCACCTCCTGCCTGTGAGCTCCCAAAGGCACCTGGTGGGCCACTGCGAGTAGCAGAGTGCTGGACTGGATGGACTCTGGTCTGATCCAGCAGGCTCTTGCATACTGTTCTTAAAGAGGCCATTACTTTCACATCCTGCCGGTGAGCTCCCAAAGGCACCTGGTGGGCCACTGTGAGTAGCAGAGTGCTGGACTAGATGGACTCTGGTCTGATCCAGCAGGCTCTTCCTTATGTTCTTAAGGCCATTGCTTTCACCTCCTGCCTGTGAGCTCCCAAAGGCACCTGGTGGGCCACTGCGAGTAGCAGAGTGCTGGACTAGATGGACTCTGGTCTGATCCAGCAGGCTCTTTCGTATGTCCTTATGTTGCAAGGGGAAGGGGTGAAGAACGCTGCCACCCTCTTGGGTTAAATGTCATGCATGCTTTGACACCCTGACCCAAAAGGCGGAGTTCTGAAATGGCCTGGCAGGGGCTGACGGGAATCATAGTCCTTGAATATCTGGAGGACTGGAGTTGGATACTCCTGCCCTGTGCTATTCCATTTGCGAAGCTCCCTCCCAATCTCCCACCCTGAATGCTCCTGTAGAGTATTATTCTGAAATGGAGTGAAAGGAAAATTACTGAAAGGGTTGTTTAGAGACTACAATGTGTTATGACAGCATGTGTGAGGAAAGATTGTGACTATGTTAAACATACTGTACTCCTTGACTATGTTAAGAATACTATACTCCTTGGCTGTACTATACTCACAGGGTGTTTGTTGTGAGGGGGGAAGGGAAAGGAGTTTGTAAGCCCCTTTGAATCTCCTACAGGAGATATTGAGATCTAGTGCTTCAGACTGTCAAGCCTATAGGCCAATTGGCCATGCTGGCAGGGGTTGATGGGAATTGGAGTCCATAACATCTGGAGTGCCAAAGGTTCGCCACCACTGACCTATAGGTGAATCTGGCAATGGCTTGTAGGAGCACACCTGCAGCACCGGGGCCCATCTCTCTGCCAGATTTAAAAGCCATTTCAATGACCTGCCCCCCGCCCACCCTTTTTGAGACATTGCAAACTGTGCCTGCCCAACCCAGGACGGCCATTCTCACCGAACAGTGTGGGCAGACGAAGCCGCTCATGTTCTCCACGATGCCAATGACCTTCAACCCCGTCTTCTTGCAGAACGTCAGCTCCCGCCTCACGTCCCCCACGGACACGGCCTGCAAAAGGAGGGTTCGGCGTGGTGTTGAATGGGCTGGAGGCACAGAGCTGCCACTCGAAGCCACCTGTGTTAGTAACTGGGTGATGGGAGGCCGCCAAGGAATATCAGGGTTGCTTTGCAGAGGAAGGCAAACATCTGGGTTGCTGCTGGTGGCAAGGGAGTATCGAACTAGACACAGTTCGGTCAGACTGTGGGAAAGGCGGCCCTTTCATTCGGGTCCAGATGGCAGCATAACACTTCAGTGGCTTCTCTTATCCCTGTGGCTTCCTTCTTGCCACTGAAACCCTCTTCACTGTTATGTCCCTTATAGTGGGGCCACTTTGCTCCCCCCCCCCCCCCACCCCCAGGACTTTGCAGCTCCATTTCTGCCTGAATGTTGAATGACACTTTGACTAAGAAGAGCACTCCCTGGTGCTTCCTGCCGATGCAGAAATGGAGTGTGGGAAATTCACTGAGGGCAAACAGAAAGACTGTCCCCTCTGCTGTGACGGCTACAAACCGTAATGTGGAGGCTAGGAACCTTCCTGCAATGGCTTTGTAGGATCCAGTTGGGGAGGAAACTTTTGCCGTAGAATAGAAGCAAGGTGCTTGTTTCTCTTCATGAAGGTGATGCCATCTCAGATTTAGCCTCGCCTGCGTAGCTATGTCGGAAGCAACAGCCCAGAATCCAAAGGACAGCGTACCTGCGGCGTCGTGACCAGAACTGCCCCGAGGGGCCGATAAGGGCGGAGGGATTCTACCGCCGCAATGTGCTCGTCGGAGGTCCCTGGAGGCGTATCTACAATCAGGAAGTCGAGCTCTCCCCAAGCCACGTCCGAGACGAACTGCTTGATCAAAGCTGCTCAAGAAAAGAAAAAGGTGTTGATATGCTGGCAGGGGATGATGGGAACTGTAGTCCATAACATCTGGAGGGGCGCGAGTTTGACACCTGTGTGTTAAAGGATTTTGGGCTGGGAAAACCTTTCTCTGTCTAAGATCGTGGAGCTAGATGCGCTCAGGCAGCCAGCGTAAGGCAATTGCTTATGGAAAGGGGGGAAACCAAAAGGACTCTTTGAGTCCTATTTCTGGCTAAGCCTGGAAAAGAAATGGAGGGACCCACAGAGCTCTGTCCACAGTGGTTCAGAGCAGGTGGACTCTAATCTGGAGGAACCAGGTTTGATTCCCTGCTCTGCTGCCTGAGCTGTGGAGGCTTATCTAGGGAATCCAGATTAGCCTGAGCACTCCTACACAAGCCGGCTGGGTGACCTTGGGCTAGTCACAGCTGTTCGGAGCTCTCTCAGCCCCACCTACCTCACAGGGAGTTTGTTGTGAGTGGGGATGGGAAAGGAGTGTGTAAGCCCCTTTGAGTCTCCTATAGGAGAGAAAGGGGGATATAAATCCAAACTCTTCTTCTTTCTGGAGCTGACTAAATTCCATAAATCTTGCTCCTTTTCAAATATCTCAGGAACATCAAGACTGACATTGAAACTTATGCTTGTAACTGTGCTCATTCGTGGTGCAGATCAAAGAGTGAAAGAACCTGGGGGGAGTCCACATAATGTGTTGAAGTCCAATGAATCCTTTCTAATAGGGATCCCCTTTAATCTCAGATTTCTCCCCCTCCCCCCTGTACACATTGTCCCCTATTGCTGTGGGCCAGTGAGTCTGTTATTGCACCATGCCGGAAAGGTTGGTTTCTGGGGTAGCGAGGAACCGAGGCCGCTCCCTACCATTTTTCTTGGGTCCCCTCCACACCACGGCATCGTCCGGTTTCTCCAGGAGGAAACCGATAGACATGAGGGAGATGCTCTTCTCTTGGTCGACGAAGACCGGCACCCAGCCGCTGTCACACTGGTGGACGTCTCTGTCCTGCACACGGAGCATGCGGGGGATGCTGGGGCCGCAGAGGTCCACGTCCAGGATCCCAACCTACGTGCGAAGGGGAACGGGCATCAGTCTTGGGCGCCAGAAACATGTCTTTTGCAAGGCCGGAACAAACAGGGGCCCCTTCCTTGAGACGGATGTCTGCAGTGAAGTCGCCAGAGAGGCAGGTCGTAAATGGGTACAGCATTGGCGTCACTGGAAGTGGTTGCTAGGAGATTCCAACCTGTGGTTTATTATTTTGCGGGAGGAGGTTTTGAGGGAAGACTGCGACAATATGAAGTCCGCGGAGGCCGTTAGGTCCAATCCAATCCAATCCAAAAACCTTTATTAGGCATAAACCAGAAGTAC
The DNA here is from genome assembly GCF_021028975.2 of Sphaerodactylus townsendi. Taxonomy (NCBI): domain Eukaryota; kingdom Metazoa; phylum Chordata; class Lepidosauria; order Squamata; family Sphaerodactylidae; genus Sphaerodactylus; species Sphaerodactylus townsendi. The sequence goes on from NC_059428.1 coordinate 155,867,981, forward strand.
CATACATTCCAAATACAAACACAGGATCATTTGTTTACATATCATGTAAGAACATGGATTAAAATGTAGCAACTTGCTTCAGAAATTTCTACATGAGGGCTGTTCGATAGCTTAGACATTTTTAGTTTGTCTGAGAGAAACAAATTCTAGAGGTAGTAAAGCTCCCAGATCGGTTGTAATATCATTATGCCTCGAACAGTAAAGCAGGATATGAGGGATTGAGTCTATATCATTGGGACAGTACCGACAAGCAGCAGCTCACTTTGTGGGATTTTAAGGAAACAACCTTGAAGATAGACAGAGGGAAATGAGTTGCACCTTGCTCTTGTCATGACCCATCTGCACTTATAATTAACAAGCTGTTCTAAGTATACAGCAGGGCTAGATTTTGGGGGTGTGATCCCAAAGTATAGAGGGGAACAGGAGCTTTGTGCAGCACTCAGGAGAGATTGGTATTCCTGGTTGTACAGTCTGATCTTTAGATGATGGTAAATTTCCGGTTCCCAGGTCAGTACAGCCTCTGTGTGATGGGCCCCGACTTGTGCGATGAAATGTACCACAGTTCTAGGGCAGTGCTGCATAGTGGTACTTGGGACATGGGAGTCTTGGATTCGAATCCCCATTTAGTCCTGATCGTCACCGGACAACTTTGGGCTGTTGTGAGGATGAGGCAGGGCCCCTCCCAATGGAGGGGGCATAAAAATAGACCTAGCCACCTTTTCCCTCAATCTCAGCTAATTCCCCCACTTTACTACAGATCTTGCTTTCTGTCACTGCAACTCCCCCACTCCCCAGCCCAGCCTTTCTGGGGGCCCACTGGGATTCCCTCCACTCTCCTTCACTCGCAGGAAAGCTAGTTAGCCAAGACCCTTCTTTCAAACTGATACGTGAAGCCCTTTGAACGAAGGCAAAACAAGCCAAACGCCTGATAGGAACCCCTGAAAAAACAACCACAGCCCCAAGGAGCCATACCTTTTTCCCGGCGTGCCGCAAAGCCAGGGCGAGCTCCGTGGAGACCGTGCTCTTCCCCACTCCACCTTTCCCCGAGAGAACCAGGACGATGTGCCAGACTCCTGCCAGGTTGCCTCGCTCTGGAAGGGAGGAGGAGAAGAAGAGAGACGGTTAGGCCGAGCCTCACACCGCCCGAGGAATCGGCGTGGGGCAAGACGGACCAGAAGCGAACCAGAGATCCTCTTCTCAAGAGGGGCTTGAGCTAGAGTGGACCAGGAAATGACACTGGGCCCATTCTCCGGAGTGTTCCGTTCTTACCTTTTCACATTTCCCCAGACAGGTGGCCTGGTTTTCACAGAGATGGCCAGCTAGCATCTGAAGGCCTATTTCAGACTGGACTGAGGAGTGCAAACCTTGCGTCTGACAGTCTTTGGGAGGAACACATAAGCATAAGCATTTTATTGTCATTGTGCACGCTGCTTGAGAATTTACAACAGGAATTCTACTCGATCTTTGCACAATTTCAGGCTCATCCCCCATCCTCACTTTCCCCTTCCTCCACCCCATCCCTACACAGCCCCAAACACATCCAACCGTAGCCGCATGAGTTTAGCATCGCCATACAGCTCTAGAGTAAGGTCTCTAAGCCTCTTTGTCCTAGTTTTGATAGACCTGTACCGTCTGCCGGATGGTAATAGTTCAAAAAGAGAGTGTGCTGGATGAGATGGGTCTCTCCAAGGAAGACTATTTTGAGGCTTTCTTTGGAGGCTTCCAGGAATTATATAGAGTTCTTCCAAAGGAGGGAGAGGGCAGCCGATAATCCCTCTGTGCAGTAGTGATCACCCTTTGGAGCGCCTTCCTATCTGCCCCTGTGCAACTGGAGAACCATACACAGATGCAGTAGGTTAAGACACACTCTATAGCACAGCGGTAAAAGGACACCAGGAGTTTTCCATTCAGTTGTTGTTTCCTTAGAAGTCTCAGATAGTACAGTCTTTGCTGGGCCTTCTTAACCACCGCGGCAGTCTGTACGCCCCAGGTCAAGTCCTCTTTAATCATAACGCCCAGAAATTTAAAAACACCACACAAGGAAACAGGGAATGCTGAAAAGCAGACGTGGGGGGCAGAAACAAACCTTCGGTCCCATTGAAGTGAGCGCTTGCGAATCCTTATTTTGTTACTCCGTGGGGGAACTTTGTTAGCGTTATTCCCGTTGCGCAGGTGGAGTGCACAGAGATGGGCATTTCACCCATTAACCCCCAACTCTGAAGTCTCACCCAGCATCTACTAATTGCTGACGGTTCACATGGCAAAGCTGCTTAAACTCAGGTATCAGTTGCTGTGCTCATCACCCCAACATATGTCCAAACACATTTTGGCTAAATCCAGCTTAGGCCTGGGTCCGTAGCAACACCAGAGCCCCCTGCACAGCTGGGCCACTTGGGGTTTTGGACCTGTTGCTTCTTGTCCTCTGAACAGATGTGTTGCATCACGTCTGACAGGACAGCAGAAGTGAGGCAGTGTCTGTTGTCGTGACACAATCAGAGCCCCTTTCCTGGGGCACGTCCAGGAGTGTGGGGGTGGCGTGTTGTTGTTTAGAAAACAAGCTGGAATGGGAGCGCTCCAGAGAGCTTGATACAGTGAGATCCGGGATCCCAACGGGCCAGGAGAGATCCCTTTCCACAGGGAGCTGGCGGAAAGTAAATCCAGGACACATGAAAGGAAGTGTTTGTCCAGAGAAAGAGCAGTTAAGCTGTGGAAGTTGTTTACCCAAGACATAATGACGGCTGCTCCTTTTAATTGGCTTGAATGATACAACTGTGTAGAGGGAGAGGTCCATCCGTAGCCATCAGCCACGATCACTAAAGGGAATCTCTATCCTCAGAGGCAATAACTTTCTGGATGCCAGTGCCAAGGGGAAGTCCTCGGCCTCCCAGCCTTGCTTGCAGGCTTTCCCAAGTCACCTGTGCAGTCTCTGTGCAAGAAAAGGGATGCCGAACAAGACGGACCACAATCCTTTGGCTGCGCCTCAGCCACCACCGTGTCTCAACGACCCGTTTAATTTGAGGTCGCTTAACCGATGCTTCTTGTTGGCTCAGAGTGACCCTTCGGGGCAAAAAGGGGAGCCAGACGGATAGTTTAGCGTTATAGAGTTTTGTGCTCTGAGGCAGTCAGGTCGGGAAGCGGACTTTGAGGGCCTTCGCAGGTGCTCCAGAAATGCAAGAGTACAGGCTGAGGCAGGTACAGCGCTCAACCTGGTAAGGTCCCATCCGGATGCCAAGCAAGGCAGACCCTGGTTCTGAAGCTTGACAAGATTAGGCTAACCTTGGCTTATCCAGGTCAGGGCTCTCACCCAGCCACTGAAATGAATCTATTAGTTGGCCTTGTTTTAGCGTGGTGTACTGGTTAAGAGCAGGTGCACTCTAATCTGGAGAACCGGGTTTGATTCCCTGCTCTGCCACTTGAGCTGTGGAGGCTTATCTGGTGAAGCAGATTAGCTTGTGCCCTCCAACACATGCCAGCTGGGTGACCTTGGGCTAGTCACAGTTCTTCTGAGCTCTCTCAGCCCCACCCACCTCACAGGGTGTTTGTTGTGGGGGGGAGGGAAAGGAGTTTGTCAGCCCCTTTGTGTCTCTTACAGGAGAGGAAGGGGGGATATAAATCCAAACCTTCCTTACTTACTTCCTTTCTTAATATATTAATCTTTATTCATTTATCCATATATTACATTGGTTCTAAAATATATAAGCAAAACTGTTTATGTAATTTTGGTCAAATCCAGCGATAGGGAAAACTTGTGACTTTCCTTGCACAGGACTTAATTAATCGTAAGACCCTTACTGTATATCTCAACCCTACTTCTAGGAAACGGAGCAGAGCCTGTTAGAGATTCAACTGTCAAGCCTGAGCAGGCTTGAATTAATTAACTCCGTGCAAACGTTTGTGTTGCATGATGTCTTTTATCTATTTTTTAAATCTCTGCATATTTTAAATTTTTGTATATTACGTAATACTTGCCAATAAGAGCCTTGGATTGGAAAGAAAATTTAACAAGAGATTCCTGGCGTATGCCAAAAAAGGAAAGAAAGAAAAAATGAATCAAAGTGAAAAGTCTTCTCCAACCCCAGCAAGTTTACTTGGAATAAATCCCACTGTACATCGAAGGAATTAATTTCTAAGCAAGTGTGGTTTGGCAGCCGGAGGGAAGGTTTCTCTGTAATTATTTCTGTGTTGGCTTAAATGTTTAATATCCAAGTTCCAAAAATATCTGAAGCCGCTGTGGGTTTTCAATTGCAAGCGGACTCCAGAACTCTCGTTGCAATCTCCCTCATCTGTAGAAACACCTGCAATTAACACCTGGACTGGCCCCATTGCTTGTCACATTCCTGCTATACCTGGAAGACAGCAGCTGCTGAGGCCACAACGTCATTAGGATTCCATGGGATCTCAGTCACCAACACGTGGAATGGAGCAACTTCCAGGATGTCTCAGGCTGCTTGGTTGGGAAACGAAATAAATAAATAAAGGCCCTGATTACACGCTTGTAAACTGAGGAACCTCTTGAGTCATCAAGGAATTTCCTGTCACTTCACAGGGCCGGGATGAGGCGAGATCTCAGCCAGACGATCCACCTTGGCACTGGGGCGAGAAGAGGCCGTCTGCTCAGTAGATAATTCCACACTTTGAAGGAGACAACAAGATGGAGGTTGAGGACCAGAGTTCTTGGGATCCTGCATGGGGCCCAAATGAGTCCACTGGGACCGTCTCCCTGGCGGAAGTCATCAGGCGGTCCACAAAAGGTAAGGCTCTTCTCTTATGAGCAGGGAAAAACAGCATCCGAATCAAAGTCCTCTGGGGAGCCTCCAGAACATTGTGCGTTGAGCGCCGTGATGTTTGGCGATCATTTATTAATGAGTTGCGGGAAGAAAAGGTTAGCTGGGATCCAGTGTCGTGCAGCTGTGTTGGAGCGTGGTTTGGGTGATCTGGGTACAAAGATTCACTTGGCTGTGAAGCCTATTGGGTTCATGAATTCCTTACTGGTCCATGGAGCTCAGTGGTTGTCTATACTGGCAGCCGCTGCCCATGGTCTCAAACAAGGCAAGGAATTTCACATTCACCTACTGGCCATTGTACATTGTACAACTGAAGATGCCAGGAGGGCTTGAACCTGGGACCTTGTGGTTCTTCATCTGAGCCATATCCCAGAGCGTGGTTTGGCCAAGGCTGTGCAGAGAACAGGTGGCCAAGGAAATATTGGAACGGAGGATGTTCCTGGTCACACCTCTCAACTGCTGTGTCCCTGCAGAGCAGTAGCTGAAGACTGTTACTTCTACCCTGCTCATTAACATTATCTCACTATGAAGTTTGGTTTCTTGTCTAGCTAGGATCAGAGTTAGCCCTACCAAGGGTCTGTTCAGACATTACTTTGCCTCTTGTTTGCACATGCAGGCAGTGGCAGAGCCCCAATAGAATGGACTATTCCATTTCAGATGGAAATGGCTCTGCCCTTCCCAAATCTCACCTATGACCCCCTTTATTGAAAAGTCTGGGGACTGAGATTCGCAGGTCGCTAAGTGGAATGCGTGGCTTTTTTCTTCCTTTGGGAAACCTCCAGACCATCCTATGAAGCAGTTTTGAAAGTCCTTGGGCAAAATCTGTGCACTGTATGCCTTGAGTGTAGGTACCATGGAGAGGAACACGTCGACAGTCCTCTTCAGTACACAGAAGAAGCTGTAGAGGTTTTGGGGATGCAAGCTGTAGTTCTGGGAGAATGTGAAGGAAATGGGGCAAAGCTCACATCTGATATTTCAAAGCATGTATTTGGGAGTTAAAGTATCAAGAAATCGCTGGTGGTTTTGGTGCCACAGGCATACACGCTTCTGTGCTGGAGTCGAGGAGATACCGATCCTCCTGAAAACACAGCACCAAACTGCAGGTGACACTCACATTCTTTCAGGGTGGTAATGGCTGCTTTGGATAAACTGCGTGTGGTCATTTCAGAAATGTGAGAAACCACCCATTGTGACTTGTGACCCTGAGGCAGTGATGCGTGGAGAGTGAAGCCACTTAATAGCTAGATGGGTGGTAATGGCTGGATCTCGCACCCAGGAAAAGAAGAGAACATGCTGAATACCATAGAGATTTGGGGCTGGTGGAAATTGGGGTCTGGGACCGGAGTTGAGTAAGATACAACACCATAAAGTCGACCTTCCTAAGTGGTCATCGTCTGTACGTGAGCTGATCTCTTGTTACCTGGAGATCTGCTGTAGTAGCAGAACCTGGAGGTTCAACAACATTTGTACCACAAACATCTAGCAGTCAAAGCTGCCTGAATATATTCACAATAATCTGAAAAGGCAATATTTACACACAATCCCTACAGAGTTTATATTGTAACAAGCCTCCTCCCAACTTCAAAAAGCTATATGCACGCTATTATAGACTTCTTGTGGTCTGTGGAAGTCAAATTTTTTCAGCGATGCAAGCCGATCCATACAAATATCACACAAACAGCATTTCTGGTATAATATGGAAAAATCCCCAAGCTGGTATTTCCCTGCCTTCCACAGATCTTCAGAGGCTTGTAGTCATTTCAGAGCTCCCCAATTTACCTCTGCGAAACAATCTCTTAATTCACGTGCTTCTCTTAGCAGTTTGTTCTCTTGCTGCACAGTATCCTTCAATTGCTAGCTGTTTGTTGTGCAAACATTGTTGCCCATGTGGACTTAAGATGCGCAGCTCCTGTCTTCCACAAACGTGACCATCTGGAGGTTGGCAGGGCAACAAGGGAGGCATGTCAAAACAACCGCACGTGAAAGAGGATTATGCTTGCAGGGTCTGTGGATGAGATGGGTCTCCCCTGTCGCCTATCAGGTGTGCACCCCCTACAGTTGCGTCCCTGTGGAAGGCAGTTCTGGCCCTCCAGATGTTCCTGGGACTACGATTCCCATCAGCCCCTGCCAGCATGGCCAATCGTAGTCCAGGAACATCCGGAGGGCCAGAACTGGACTCCTCTGCATTACGGACTGAAAACGGCAGAAATCTAACTGCAGGCAGCGGGCTGAACCTGTGGGATTTCCGCCCCCTCCCAATAGTCCTGGAAGGTGGAGGCGCCTGGCCGTCCCCGCGCACGCGCGTGTCACTCACCCGCCACAGCCTCCTCCACCTCCATCATGCTTTACGCAACCCCTGGGCCGCTTCCGACTCGCGGTCGCTCTGCGTCACTGACTGACAGCTGGGTCGGCCAGTGAGTGGAGCGGACCTTCCTCCCACCTTAGATTCCCTCCCTCCAACCGGCTCCGGCGCCTCAGAGATGTCAGGCGCGTGACTTTCCGGCCTCGTCAGTTTCCCCCCCGCCCTTTATCGTCATCAGCCAATGAGGCGAGCGCGACGCCGTTGAGTGGCGTAGGAAGTGCCCAATCGGAGGCCGTGAGAGCCTGTCAACGGTTCTCAGCGAGGAGCGGCGACACAGGCGGCGGGAGGTGAGCGGAGGGGCCCAGGTGGGGGCGCAGCCCCTTGACCACCCCCACGAGGAGACAGGAGGGGGAGAGGAGCACTTTCGGGGGGAGGGGCGCCGCTTGGTGTACGGCGAGGCCTATGCGGAGAATTGGCGGGCGAAGCATTCTGCGGCCTAAAGGAGGCCGCGCGGATGGTGGCCTCGGTGGGCCATTTCTATCAAATCCTTCCGTTTTCACCCGTATGCGTTGCAACTAGGGACTTGCGTCAATCTGAGCATATCTTGAAGTATTTAATTCAAGGATGTCGAACTCTGGCCTTCCGGATGTGCCTGGACTACGATTCCCATCAGCCCCTGCCAGCATGGCCAGTTGGCCGTGCTGGCAGGGGCTGACGGGAGTCGTAGTCCAGAGACATCCGGAAGGCCAGAGTCGGATACCCCCGATTTAAATAAAGTGAAACAGGGACGCCCTGACGTGCACGTATTCTGCCATTAATCATGTGACGTCTTTAATGATTCTGCACTGTAACACCATCACACTCGCAAGTCACAAAGTGACAGTGATTGACAGTCGCTGATCTGTATCCAAGCCCAGGCCTGAAGTGGCACATCCCTTGTTGCTGGCTCCCTGGGGTGCCACAGACCCTTAGCGTCATGAAACCAACGTGGATCCCACCATGATAGAAACTAAGAATCTAATCCTTGGATTTCCAAGAAAGATGCATCCGTGGACAGCATTCTGCTAGAACTCGAAGCGGTAAGCTGAGCTATGTGTTCTCCCTAGGGCCTAGGGCCAGTCAAAGGAAGAGACTTGTCTTCTGCCACGATAGCTGCCTCTCTCTGAAAGTAGACATTATTTGTCTGGGCTCCTGTGAAACTTATAACACAGGCACATCTGAACATATATTTGGCATGATGTGGTGACATTATCAGATCACGTATGGGGAATTAGGTGATGTACCTGCCCTCTGTTTTGTGCGATGGGAAATGATGTGATTTGTTGCCAAGATGGTGTGTCATATTCCACAGGAGTGTGTGTGGTCAGGAAGCAGGCGATATCGAGTTGTGATCGGATGTCCAGGATGCTGTGAAAGACAGGGTGAATCAGTGGCAGGTGCTGGTTATGTCAAAACCCAAACCGCTTCCTGCTGTGAAATCCCTCTAGCTGCCACTGGTCTGAAATCAGGGTGAGGTGCCGTGGTATGTTAAAATGCTGGGTTTTGTCAAGCGGAGCTGTGCGAAGAGACCCTCACCACTGTGTGTGTGTAAAATGCTGTCAAATTGCCACTGACATGGCGGCCCAGGAGGACTGTCAAGGCAAGAGACGAGTGGAGGTGGTTTGCCGTCGTGTTCCTTGGCATAACAACTCGGGCGTTCCTTGGTGGTGGAGTTGGCATTTGCATCTGTGTCTAGACTGTGCCTGTCGTGATGAAATGTGAATATTACGGCAAGTGAGGGCCATGATGAGAGATGCTGCGTCGCTTTGGAAATCGTTTTGAAAACTGGCCACAATGGGCCATTGGCATGTGTATAGAGAAAGGTAGGATGTCCTTTGAATGGGGCATCCATCCTTTTGTAATTGTGTATGTGCTGGTGCCCGTATGTGGAATGTCTTCTGAATGGTTGCTTTAGTAAACTGGGAGCAAGCCTCACATCTTTGCAGCGGGTTGACAACTCTTGTGATAGGATCTGGCCTGAAACTGGTCTGTCTTAGAGATAGGCCCCCTCCCTTGTGCTGGTGGTTCTTCTGTGATTTTCATGATTGAGTAGACATATGTGTCAGACAGTGAATGTTTCACACATTGATGCAAGAAGGTCACTGTCAGCACTGGTGATGCTGAATTGCATAACATTAGTTCGTAAGGTGGTAGCATCAGGTTGGTTCTGTGTCGAATCTCCTTATTGGCTGGCGGTCGCATCATGAGACCAGCTGTGTTCTGCTTTGTTGAAGAGGTTGAATGACAGCTTCTGCAGCCATGGTTAGTGTATGCCCACTATAGTTTATGTTTCTTCCTTTTCTTGCAGATTATCTCTCCAAAGAGGCCATGGCACGACGCATGCGGAACAGGAGAGGCTGGCATTATGTCTTGAGTGGGGTTCGTCGAGATGTGGACTCACGGGTGGTAGCGTTAGCGTCTGGAGCACGTGGCTGGGCCTATGATTCTGATGGACAGGTAAGAACCGTGCTGTGTGGGGTGAAAGAGACACAGAACGTGTGGATGGATGTGTGGCTTGTTGAACTGTACTGCAGTGTACGATGGAGGTCACTGTTTTCAGCGCTGAAATCTAACGCGATGTGGCCGGATGGTCATAATCCGACAGGCTGCTGTGAATCTCTCTTGAAATAATACTGTCCTGTCTTCACTGCGGAAATGTGCATCCCCCCCCCATGGCCCACCAGGTGCCTTGGGGAGCTCACAGGCAGGAGGTGAAAGCAGTGGCCTTCCACTGTTGCTGCTGCTCCCGAGCACCTGGTCTGCTAAGGCAATTAGTGATACACTCAATTTTAAAACCATGCAGGTCTATACCTTACCCCTGGAGCAAATAATCCAGTTATGTGGAAGTATGTACAAGATTTAGCCTATTTACATTCCAGCTTTTAGTAGCATTTAATAATGGTCTCTACAATGCGTTTCCCTTGCTCTGAGTACAGGACAATGAAAATTAATTGGCCAGCACAGATGACCTCCTTCCGAAGGCACACTTTTAGATTATTCCCCTCCCCCGTCTCTCCAAGGACCCAATTTCATCCTGAGGCATGCAAAGGTTCATGGTGGACTGCGTGACAGTTCCAAAAAAAAAAAAAGTTTCCTGCGCTCACCTGAAAGCGTCCGGGAAAAAGTACTGCAAAGCCTGAAAAATTCCTTAATCGTCTGCAACCGTTTCAAGAAGAAAATCTCTTCCAAGACCTGCCGATTGTTGTCGTCGTCGAAAAAGTTGGCCTGCGTGCTGCGGGCTTCCCTGATAATGTCGACCTTGCGCCAGGCCACGGGGATTTCCATCTTGTTGAGCTGAAGGGGGACAAACAAAGGGGGTCTGAGCACACGCTGCTCCTCATCTCTCACTCTTTGGACAACGTCCCAAGTCCACGCCTGTACCTTTTCAACCAACAGCCCAAACGCGGTCTCCACTTGGGCAAACATCCCGTCGAAGGCTACCAACAGCATCTGCCCCGCTGACATTTTGGGGGTTTCATCCACCGAGCCGTTCCTCGGCTGAATCAGTTCACCGTACTGGGCGTGAAGCATCCTAAACCAAGGAAGAGAGAAAAGAGCAGGACTTGTAACAGCTTTGGGGATTTGAAGACCCGAAAGCAGATCGTCAAGGAGTCGAGGAATCTTTTTTTGGTTGCTCAACAACAGTGCATCGTTCACCGCCCAAGCGAGCATCTTCTCATGAAGAACCCTTGTGGGGAGCGGAGAGGAAACACACGTGAGCTGGGGACTTGCCTCGCCACATCAATGTAATGAGCGTGGGTTTCTTCTTCGAGCCCCATGGCCGCGTTTCTCAAGTATGCCTGAAGAGACTCCACCAGCGTTTGCAAAGGGACGTCGGTCGTTTGCTCAATGAGGCCGTCCAGTTCGTTCAGCATGCTCTCCAAGGTGTGCTCGCCCTTCATTAAGCACCGCAGAGCCTCGGGGAAGATGATCTGGCGGAAATTGGAATTCAACTCCTGTCAGGGGAACAAGAAAAGGTCGGTTAATTATGATGCTGTCAATTGTGGTTTTTTGAAGCACAGGAACCCCCCATTATCAGACCAAGAGCCTCTCTAGTCCAGCCCTCTGTTTCACACAGTGACCAACCAGATACCACCAGAAAACCTCAGAGGAGGATATGAAGGAAGCAAATGTTGCCCCACACTGCCTATGAATATGCAAATTCCATGTAGCCATTATAATCAACAGCCAAGGGTGGAACTATCCCCTCTATGGCTTTCTCTATTCCCACTGTCATGTCCTCTCAGCAACTGGATGTTACTTAACCACGTGGCAGTGCGTTTGATATGTTAATCACACACTGCACAGAGCAAGTTGTTTCTCCTGCCTGCTCCTTAACTTCACAGGGGCAAAGGGTTCTGGTTAACTTCACCACTGGGGCAGAGGGTTCCAGCAGCCACCTGGCTACACCATTGCTACATTCTGAAGTCCAGACAGAGGTTTCAAAAAAGAATACAGTCACGTTTGCAAGAGCTGAGCTGCTACAGTGGAGTTGTGTACCGACGGGCCTTTAAAGTGTCAATTTGCCTCTCGGTCTATGTGCACATGTCCGTCTTCAAAGGAAACCCATCGTCAAGAGAAAAAAAAGCTTATCTTCACATGTTAATCACAAACAAAATGCTCTTCTGGGAATCACATGTTCAAACAGCCACTGCGCAGTTTCCAAGTTTGCAGCAGTGGCGTAGGAGGTTAAGAGCTCATGTATCTAATCTGGAGGAACCAGATTTGATTCCCCGCTCTGCCGCCTGAGCTGTGGAGGCTTATCTGGGGAATTCAGATTAGCCTGTACACTCCCACACACGCCAGCTGGGTGACCTTGGGCTAGTCACAGCTTCTCGGAGCTCTCTCAGCCCCACCTACCTCACAGGGTGTTTGTTGTGAGGGGGGGAAGGGCAAGGAGATTGTCAGCCCCTTTGAGTCTCCTGCAGGACATAAAGGGAGGATATAAATCCAAACTCTTCTTCTTCTTCAAATAAAGGACAGTAAAACCAGTGGAAATGTTTCAGACACAGCACCCAAAGAGGGGGAGGAATTCTGAATGACAATGTAATGAGAATCACGTGTGTGTGCATGCGCCAGTAAGTCATCGTGACAGCCCCATAGGGTTTTCAAGGCAAGAGATGTATAGAAGTGGTTTGCCGTGGCCTGCCTCCTGGGAGAGTTCAGAGAGAACTGTGACTGGCCCAAGGACACCCAGCAGGGTTTCCTGTGGGAGGCTGGGGAATCAAACCCAGTACACCAGATCAGAGTCTGCACAGTGGCTCTTCACCACTACACCACGTGTCTCAACGAGAATCTTGAAAAACTTAGAAATATTTTTAGCATTCACCTTCCAGGCCAGCTTCTCCAAACTTGTGAGGACAGGAAGCCCCTCCCCCACTGGCTCTTGGCAAGTTTATTCTGCGCTATATCTCAAAATAAACGGGGCTTGGCTGCTCAGCCGGACCTCCGTGACCTTTATCTGAACACAACGCGGCCCCGCTGTCACTTTTTCACCTGAAGAGAGATGTAAACTCCGTTTGCCAGGTGAATGGCTTCCGACGCTTCGACGGGATTGGGGATATCTAAGTCCTGGGGGACCAGGTGGCACTGTTTCAGCAGCTGCACCAGGCACGTCACGTTCCCGCTCATGCTGCACAGCTCCTCCAGGAACCAGGCTCCGTCCCTGGAAGTCAGATCCACCAGCTGTTCCCCAGCACTCGACGCTGCGCCTTCCATCATGAGATTACGCCTAAAGGGAGAAGTTCGTTCGTTACTACATAGGGGATCATGCTCCGCTTCACGTAAGAACATAAGAACATAAGGAAGAGCCTGCTGGATCAGACCAGAGTCCATCCACTCCAGTACTCTGCTACTCACAGTGGCCCACCAGGTGCCTTTGGGAGCTCACAGCCAGGAGGTGAAAGCAATGGCCTTAAGAACATAAGAAAGAGCCTGCTGGATCAGAGCAGAGTCCATCTAGTCCAGCACTCTGCTACTCGCAGTGGCCCACCAGGTGCCTTTGGGAGCTCACCTGCAGGAGGTGAAAGCAATGGCCTTCTGCTGCTGCTGCTGCTCCTGAGAACCTGGTCTGTGAAGGCATTTGCAACCTCAGATGAAGGAGGATCAAGATTGGTAGCCATAGATCCGTGGGGGCGAACCTTTGGCACTCCAGATGTTATGGACTACAATTCCCATCAGCCCCTGCCAGCATGGCCAATTGGCTGATGGGAATTGTAGTCCATAACATCTGGAGTGCCAAAGGTTCGCCACCACTGCCATAGATCGACTTCTCCTCCATAAATCTGTCCAAGTCCCTTTTAAAGCTATCCAGGTTAGTGGCCATCACCACCTCCCGTGGCAGCATATTCCAAACACCAATCACACGTTGCGTGAAGTGTTTCCTTTTATTAGTCCTCATTCTTCCCCCCGTAGCTTATATGGAAGCTACCACATGTAGAATAGAATAGAATAGAATAGAATAGAATAGAATAGAATAGAATAGAATAGAATAGAATAGAATAGAATAGAATAGAATAGAATAGAATAGAATAGAATAGAATAGAATAGAATAGAATAGAATAGAATAGAATAGAATAGAATAGAATCGAATCTTTATTGGCCAAGTGTGATTGGACACACAAGGAATTTGTCTCCGGTGCATATGCTCTCATATGTAGCTTATATGGAAGCTACCACTGAGAATCAGGACAGAAGGAAACCTTTAAGCTCAACTTTTTAGAACCGGGGTGGGGTGGGGTGGGGGGTGCTGATAACATGAACCAGAGGAGCAAATTGATGCATGAAAAAATCATCAGAGGAATGGGGACGACGTATTCACTGTTGGGCAAAGCCTCCCCTGGCAGCTCTCCAGCGTCAGGGAAAATATCATTCGAAAATCTATCATGTAGCCTGTGAAAGTGAGAAAGACAAATTGCCCCGAAGCCACCATTGGTTCTGCTCAGGCCAGGAGCTTCAGAGAAACCTCTCCCCATGAGATCTCCCTTTGTGTGGTGGAGAGCTCCCAGAAAACACAACCGACTTCTGGTGACCCTGCAGGGCTTTCAAGGCAAGGGACGTTTGGAGGTGGTTTGCCATTGCTTGTTTCTGTGGGGGCTCAGAGAGTTCTGAAAGAACTGTGACGGTGGCCCAGGTGGAGGAGTGAAGAACTGAACCTGGGTCTCCATATCTTAACCACCCGACCATGCCTGCCACTGAAAGAAAAGGAGCCGTCCCAACTATACGCAGAACCAAAACAGAGAAGGAAATATCAAAAGGAGGCTTAGTGAAAATGCATTTCTCACAGGAGCTACCAAAATGGAACACCGTTTAATTACCGCCAAATTAATTACCATTTAATTGCCGCCATTTAATTACCGTTCATGACACCCTCCAATGACACGAGCTTCTCACCTGGTAAGAGTACACAGAGCAGTAAGGATGACGCTCGCTAAGCTCAGAGAGCCCTCGTCTCCATTTTCATGGAGAAAGACCTTAATGCAGCGCTCGATTTCTTTCAGCTGCTCCTCGCAGACGGGAACCGTGACCGCCTCTTGCTTCAAGCGCTCCACCTGCCTGATCAGTCTGGTGTTTATGTCAGCGGCATACCGCTGCAGTGTCATTTCGGTCGTGGTGATAAACTGGGCGACGGCCGGTGGGGGCTGAGGAGCGTACTGAATTTCATACCTGGGGAGGTTAAAGCAAACATTAAAGTGATCTGCTCAAAAACGTACAGCCTGCAGACCAGGAATCAAAGAGGCAGATGTTCCAAAGACTTGCAGTCATTTGACCCTTCCCGCTTTCTGTCGGCTGGGCAGGCTACTTACTTCCTGTAAAGATCCTGACTGCATTCAATCGTCATGTTAACAATGAGTTCCTCCATCCAGGTCTTCCACTGCTCCACACGGTGCTTCTGAAACACCGTCTTGGGGTACTGGAGAGCGACCGTTGCGTAGTTGTGCAGCTGCTCGAGGCACCCGCGCAGCACAGAGCGCCTCTGCTGAAGAAAAGCCCCGACTTCTCCCTCTAGCTGCTCACACTGACTGATCAAGTGCGCTTGGCCGGCATTCTGGAGGAAGGCGGTTGCAGGCACGTAGCTCGGTGGGCCTTTGAAACAAGTAAACGAAGGGGGGGAAGTTAGCGTATTCAAATCCGTTCACATTTATTTTTATCCCGTGAGTTATGCGGAAACTCTCCCTGTAGGGGTCTGCAACCTGCGGCTCTTTCAGCCTTATACTGCGGCTCTGGCGTGGCCTGGAGGTCAGAGGGTAGCGTGGGCGTGTCCCTCCAGCCCTCCAGAGCAGTGCTGGAAGGAAAGGTGAGTGGAGGGGCCAAACCTCTCCGGCTCGGTAGATCTTCGGGGCCATGGAAAACGGGTCCAAATGGCTCTTCGGGTGGTAAAGGTTGCCGACCCCTGCTGTAGACAGTATGGACTGTATACATTGAATGGCCAATGCTTTGTTGTCCAACAGGATCAATATTCATTCTAAACCAATCATTAGCTAAGCCCCAGTAAAACAGGTTCAGAAGTTTCCATGCAACCTTTAGCAGTGGACGGGGGGTATTAAAAGGGCCAACATTTAGATATGCGCTTTCTTAATTCTGGGGTGGGGGGAGGGGGAGATGGGGCTGCTTAACACCAAAGTCCCTAAATCCACGTGGGGCAAATCCCACCATCAGAACAGACAACCCATTTGATGAAGAAAGCATCTACACGGGCTCTGGATAGGACACACTTGAGACGGCTTAGAGAGGACAACGTGATGAAATCACTCGACAAACCACTGAAAAACCAAAGCAAGTGAAAGCCCGGAGATATTTATGCAGCTTTTCAGGAGCTGCAGCCAGCCAATCCTGGGGAAGGGGGCGGGGAGAGCTTCAGAGGTTCCATACCGAGGTCCATTTGGGTGCTGATTTCCTGGAGGAGACTGGCAAGCTGCGTCGCTTCCAGGTTGTTGAACGCCGCTTGGTAGTGAGAGGTCCACTGCTCAAATTCGTTCAGCTTCACCTGGATGGCTTCCTGCACGGCTCTTTGCTGAGTCTGCAGCTGAGTGTGTTCAGAATACCTAGGTTGGAGGGAAGCGGCAAGAGCTGAAAGCACCTCGCGAGACATTAAGATCTTCAAACTTTATACAGCAACAGCTGGGTAGGATCCAAAGGTGTCCTTTCAGTGATCAAAAAGGCAGTTCTGGCTGCGTCTCTGCTTCTGCACAGATCCAAAAAGTTTATCTTTGCTAGAAATGAGGGAGCTTCAGCTTTCGAAGTGGTGGCTCCATATTGAAAAAATAATCTTCTCCTTGGGTCTCTTCATATGCTTACCACCACGGAAATTTACCATAATCTAAAGATCAGACTGTATGACCAGGAATACCAATCTCTCCTGAGTGCTGCACAAGGCTCCTGTTCCGCTCTATACTTTGGGATCACCCCCCGCCCCCGAAATCTAGCTCTGCTGTATATTTAGAAAAGCTTGCTAATTATAAGTGCAGATGGGTCATGACAAGAGCAAGGTGCAACTCATTCCCCTCTGTGTATCTTCAAGGTCGTTTCCTTAACATCCCACAAAGTGAGTGTTGTTGTCGGTACTGTCCCAATGCTATGGACTCAATCCCTCATATCCTGCTTTACTGTTCAAGGCATGATGATATTAGAACCGATCTGGGAGCTTTACTACCTCTAGAATTTATGTTTCTCTCAGACAAACTAAAAATGTCTAAGCTATTGAACAGCTCTAACGTAGAAATTTCTGAAGCAGTTGCTACCTTTTTAATCCATGTTCTACATGACAATGATCTGTTTTTGTACTTGGAATGTATGGTACTTCTGGTTTATGCCTAATAAAGGTTTTTGGATTGGATTGGATAAAAAAGGCTCCTGTCAGAGCAAGGAGGACTTTAATGCCCACCTAATGTCAGCTGCATGCTTCTTGCTTTTGTCTGGCACGCCGGCCTGTCGGTTCATCCTTTCAAGCAACAGCATCTCTATGGCCCCTTCCGCACATACAGAATAATGCACTTTCACAACTGTTTGCAAGTGGACTTTGCTCTTCCGCACAGTAAAATCCAGCTGCAAAGTGCATGGAAAGTGGATTGAAAGCACATTATTCTGCATGTGCGGAAGGGGCCTATGCAGTAACATACCCTTTTATTTTTTTTAAATCACAGCAGCAGATTTTTTTCTGACCATCCCCACAAAACAAGACTGGAATAGGTGCAGTTTTAAAACGTCAGTCCAGCATCCTCCGAACTGGATGCCTTATAAGGACAACAAAGACCCCCTCCTCGCCACCCCATACCTGTGCTGCAGCGTGTGAGACAGGTGATCCACCCCTTCTGCTCCCTCCAGGTAGTCAATTTCTTCCGAGAGTTTGCCTTGCAGTTTTTCAACCTCTGTTAATTGCTCTTGCAGGTTCAAATATTCTCCCAAGCTGCCATCCAGCTTCGGAAGGACAGACAGCATTTCATCTCTGTTCTTAAACCAGTTGACCTATAAGACGAGGGTTCCGTTAGCTGAACAACCAGATGGAATAGGAGAAGAACTTTTACTGGTGTTCTTGATATTATCAAAGCATTAAATGCTCTGTCAAGGGCTCCAATTAAATACTGGTTTTTTTACCCTGTTCACCTGAAAGGAAACCTAGGTTTGTGAAGTCAAGAAAAAGGGGACAGTATTAAAAAGCCTATTGTATATACTTAGGACGCACAACTATGATTTCTTTCTATATATTTGTTAAACTATTAATGTTTTCTTTTTTCCTCTTCAAATCTCTATTTTTTTCTATTATCTTTTTTCTAGGATTAGGATAAGATCAGAGTGTAAACTAATTGTAAACGGAAAGATTAATGTTTGAATGAATCACATACTCTGTATATGTGATTTTGAATATCAATTTTGTTTATTTGTTTATATATTTTAATTTGCATAAATAAACTTTTTTTAAAAAAAAGCCTATCGTACGTAAACCGTCTAAAGAGGGATCATCTTATTCAGGGTGGTTTTCCTTTAGAAGAAGAGTTTGGATTTATATCCCCCCTTTCTCTCCTGTAGGAGACTCAAAGGGGCTGACAATCTCCTTGCCCTTCCCCCCTCACAACAAACACCCTGTGAGGTAGGTGGGGCTGAGAGAGCTCCGAGTAGCTGAGACTAGCCCAAGGTCACCCAGCTGGCATGTGTGGGAGTGTACAGGCTTATCTGAATTCCCCAGATAAGCCTCCACAACTCAAGTGGCAGAGCTGGGAATCAAACCCAGTTCCTCCAGATCAGAGTGCACCTGCTCTTAGCCACTACGCCACTGCTGCTTTAGGGTAAATGACAGGTAGGGGAAACTGATATCAAGTCTTATGGCAAGCTCATGAGGTTTTCAAGGCAACAGAAGCTCAGAGGCAGTTTGCCACTGAGGTCGCCGTAAGTCCGCTGCAACTTGACTTTCCACCCCCGACCTACAGCAAGCAAAGCTCTAACGGGAGATGAGACAGCGACATCCGTGTCACACTCTTAGAACTAATGTTTTTCCAAATCAGACCTGTGCTGCTCCTACATGAAAGGAGTGTCAGCGGCACCTGCACGCACCTTGATTTCGGCTACCCTGGAAGAGAAGAGGCTGCGCGTGATGTCTCTTTCCATCTCTCTCTTGCTCTGCTTGTTCTCAGCCTGCTGCCCCCCTCCGCCGTACACGGCTCCAGCAAACCCGGCTTCCCCTCCGGCGGTCCAGTCCACGAGCGGGTCGTAAACAAAAGCCTCCAGCAACGTCAGCAGGGTCTCTCGGCCGCGTCGCATAATGTGCAGCACCTGTTTTTTTAAAAAAATATATACATCAACTATCTCATTCAAGTTCAGCCACGGCAGCAGGCCCAAATTCTGACCATAGGTGCCTTGGCGTTTAAGGCTCAATGGCGTGATTTATTTAAAAACATTTGTATCCTGTCTCAAAGCTGCAAATAATACATGAAAATTCACTCTCTATAAATACACCAAACAAACCCAGCAATTAAAAACAAGCAGGAAAGAAGACAGACAGACAAAACAGAAAAGTCTTCACGCAACAACAGAACACAGTGAGAAAGGAGGATAGATGCTCCCCTGGGGAGGGAAGGCCATAAGTTTGCCACCACAGCACGTTTTCATTGCTGCCTGTAAGTCTTTGCCCTCGGAACATGTTCCAACAGCAGAAGAAACAACAGACTCTTCCAAAATCAGTACGACAAGCGAAAGAGGGGGTGTCTGATGGGGTAGACCCCCTATCTTGTGGCTTACCTGTTCGCAGGAAAGCCTGAACACCCCTTCAACTCCAGTCACCCCAAACGCCGTCTCAATGTTCTGGGTCATCCGAAACGGAACTTTCTCTGGGACGCGAAGGCTTTTCCCTGCAAGAGGAACAATTCAGCTCCAGCATGGCATCCCAGCCTCGTCTGTTTCAAATGCCTCTTGGTTTCTCTCTCTCTCCCTTTTACCTTTTTCAAAGCAAACGTTATAATCTATGTGAACGACCTCTCCAGTGGTCATATCGATCAGGACGTTATCCAGATGTCTGTCTCCGAGACCGATGATGTAGCCAACCATAGACATTACTGCTGTGGACCTTGCATAAGACTTGGGAGGGAAGGAAAGGATGTTTTGTCAGGCTATAAATCTGATCTTCGCCACATACCAGTTCAAGAAGAAGAAGAAGAGTTTGGATTTATATCCCCCCCTTTCTCTCCTGTAAGGAGACTCAAAGTGGCTTACAATCTCCTTTCCCTCCCCCCTCAACAAACACTCTGTGAGGTGGGTGGGGCTGAGAGAGTTCTGAAAACCTGTGACTAGCCCAAGGTCACCCAGCTGGTGAGTGTTGGGAGCGCACAGGTTAATCTAGTTCACCAGATACATCTCCACAGCTCAAGTGGCGGAGCGGGGAATCAAACCCGGTTCTCCAGATTAGAGTGCATCTGCTCTTAACCACTACATATATACAACATATATATATACTCATATATATATATAAACTCTAGCTTACAGAAGGCCTCTGCCTACCTGTGTAACTCTCCACCATTCATCAGGGGTAGTACAGGATGACCAAAGTTCTTTAGCTAGAAGATTGGGCGGCGTGGTTTCCATTAACTCTTCCAGGACAGACTTCATGACATTCAGCGGCCAGTCTCGGCGAGACACATCCAAGCTAAGTCCAACGGCTTTCAATGCGGGCCCTATTTTACTGTAGTACAGTTCACTGGGTCTTGGGACAATTCCAGGATTCTGAGGCGTCTGGTAGGAATCTTGAGCCTAAAAGAAAATGCATTTTATGGCTATTTACATATGGCAATAGAGACCTATGTTAACACATTCCCAATTGGAATTATTATCCTATCTTGGCTGGACAGTGATTTGAAGCACATAAACAAATCTAAGATGAGTGGTGTGTTGTGGGTTTTCCAGGTTATATGGCTGTGTTCCAGTAGCATTTTTCTCCTGATGTTTTGCCTGCAGCTGTGGCTGGCTTCTTCAGAGGATCTGATGTAGATGTAGGTGAAAACGTCATGAGAAAATACTACTGGAACATGGCCATACAACCCGGAAAACCCGCAACACCCCAGTGATTCCAGCCGTGAAAGCCTTCAACAAATCTAAGATGAGCTTTTGTTTCATATGAACTTTGTTCCTTAACTATTATCCATGTCTTCTCTACTTACGTGTCCCACCCAGAACAATTTTAAACAGAATTAGTAAAACCGGTTGTGTAAAAAGGGTCTCTTTCAAATACTTCAAGATCCTTTTGGAGTATGATCAATTTTGTCCTGGTAAAAAATCGCTCCCTCTAAAAAAGTAGCCTCCTTTTCCTGAAGGCAATTTCAGGCCTATTCTTGGATCTCTCTTCCCCCTCCCCAGTTTCGCACTAAAGACTGCAGCAGCAGCTTTTGTTACCCCTCCCACGACCTGCTCGCTGAGAGCTCTCTGCATCTTGAAGCTCCAGCAAGCTTTCCTGCCCCAAATATATCCACTCTCTGGAGTCTCAACTTAGGCAACAGGGGAAACACATACAGCCCCTTCTGGAGCAATGTACACAATTCGTCCCAAGGAGAAACCCCATTTAGAACCTTTGCCTTCTTCAACCCAAAATAGCTCTCAGAGGGACAAAAAGAAAGTGAACTGCAAAAAGAGGGCTGTTATTTATGTGAAACATTTGTAAGCTTGCTTTCTCGGTCTAAAATGTCAACACACACACACACACCCCCAGATCAAGACCCAGTACTGCCCAAAGCAGTGCTGAACAAGGACATGCAAACAGCAGGTTACATCGATACAGTATTTCCAGTGTTTGTGTCTGGATTGTTAACATACACAACCCCTTTCAAGCGTCAGGGTGCTCCCCACTTTCATGACCTGCTTGCACAATAACAGAAAATGTCACTGATAATCTGGGCCTAATAAATCAGGTCTCCCATTTTACAGGCTGATCTTTATACTTTTAAAAACAAAAACTCCCCAGAGCCACCAGTCTACGCCTTTACCTTCTGTGCTTGCAAAGAGGCTTCTCTCTGCTGCCACCTCTTATACAGACCAAATAACGGGGTGGCTCCGTCAACCCACTGAATCAGGCCCGATCGGGTTCCCAGCGGTGTCACCGAGTAGTGCCTCGCGTGGAAATGGGGCGTCTCTTGGCGATTGATGGTGGCAAACATCGTGTTGACAATGGACAGGAACTGCATGATCCGTTCGTCGAGATGCAAGTCTTCCAAACCTGCGCGGAGAAGCAAAGGTGTATTTGGCTTCGTTTGATAAGAACAGGGTGAGCAGCCAGAACGCACTCCTGTATTTCCCTGAGTTCAAACTGCCCCAATGGCACGGCACAGTCACTCCGTTGTCATATTTCTGAACTAGTCAGGCGGTCAGGAGACCCCTGGACCTCGTTCGGGAGGCTTCTACCAAACCCCATCATGATTTCTCAGGACTTTTGGAGGATTCTTAAAATATAAGCCCTCCTCCAAATATAAGCCCTGCAGGCAGTTACAGATCACAATCACGGACAATGCCTTGTGCTCCCGGCCAATGAGGATGCAGCTTGTGTGTCACACGTGACAGGGGAAGCAACGGGCTGCCGAGAGCCCACCTTAATAAATTGTGAAGGTACCGTATTTTCCCAAATATAAGCACTACCCCGAAAATAAGTCCTAATGCATTTTTGGTACAAAAATTAATATAAGACCCTGTCTTATTTTCAGGGAAACACGGTATGTAAGTATGAAGCTGCCTTATGCTGAACTAGGGCACGGGTCCATCAAGGGCAGTTTTGTCCACTCAGGCTGGAGGTGGCTCTCTTGGGGTCTTTCCCATCACCTGCTCCCTAGACCAGGGGTCTGCAACCTGTGGCTCTCCAGATGTTCATGGACTACAATTCCCATCAGCCCCTGCCAGCATGGCCGTGTCCCCTCCCCGAAACACATACCTTTGAAAAGGTACGGGTAGTTCTTCCCATCCGAGCCCAGGAACAGGAGCTTCTTGGGTTTGGTTTTCGTGGGCAGGATTGTGATGGTGCTCCCCACGCTGTGGATCGTGACTGTGTCTCGGGCAGACACCTCTCCGGGGAGGGCGATCTCGGTGTTGGTCATGGCAGCCAGCCACGGGCTGATCTCCTCGAGACGCAGGATGTAACTGGCCCGCTTCTGGGCTCTCTGCTGAAGGTTGAGCATGACCTGTTCGAAACACACACAGAGGAGATGGTTTAAGAAGCAGCCTTCTAAGCACCCCTACAGTTCAAGCAGCAGCATTAGGATTTTTTCCCCAGGATGCAGCCAAAGTTATTTGGATTTCTCTATTCTTGGCAACGTTTGTGAAGATTTACACCCGCTCAGTCCCCTGATCGCCATACCTCTTTAAAAGGGATCCAGCTGCTCCCCGGCTTAGCCGGGTTCGACGGGTTCTTCAGTTTCTCCAGAGCGTTTTCAATGGCATCGCCGTAGTTGTCTTGGAACCACTTCTCATGAGGAGTTTCCGCAGGAGCCGCGGTGATGCTCCGCACATGCTCCAGGGCAAAGACAATGGGTTTCATCAGGGCTGTGTGTTTCTCGCGCATGATGGCCATTTTTTCCTCTCTGTAAAACAGACCGTCAGGGCAGGGGGTGGGGGTGGGGGGGAAGAAAACGTCACTTGCGTTCTGGGAGCGCTGATGTTGCCAGTGCTGATATTTTTGCAACCAGATGTCACATTCAGATTGTTTAGCATTGTTGAAAAGCTCACAACAAGGAATTTAACTCGATACTGCTGTGAATGGCAGGGCACACGGAGGACCAAGTTCCTTTTGAGAGTCAGCGTGGTGTCACGGTTAAGAGTAGAGGAATCTAATCTGGAGAGCCGGGTTTGGTTCCCCACTCCTCCATATGAGTGCCAAACTCATATCTGGTGAACCACTCCGTCACATGACGCCTGCTGGGTGACTCTGAGCCAGTCACAGTTCTCTGGGAACTCTCTCAGTCCCACCTATCTCACAAGGTGCCTCTTGTGGGGAAGGGAAGGGACTGTGATTGCAATCCGCTTGACCTCTTATTGTAAAGCAAGGTATAAAAACTGACTCTTTCTCTTTTTCAAACAAGCCATTGCCCATTAAGTACTGGTAGCATACATAGGGTTACTTCTGTAGTTCAAGGACAGGAGAGCATGCCCAGGGCATGATTCTCAAGAGGTTTCTATGCCGAGCCCTTTCTCATTGACAAGACACAGCCTGGACTTCACCCAAGAGATCTCAGCAATCCTTACTACGCTTTCTGGAGCTGGAGCCCAGCTCAAACTTAGCCCAGCTCCCACCAGAGAAGATGCAGCCGTCTGGGGCCCTGAATCACGTTTTCCTGGAAGAACCAGGGAAAGAGGGACCACGGGCACCCAATACGGCAATGGCGGAACCCCTTCTATAACAAGGTCTTTGAGGGGAGCCCACCTGAGGACAGGGGAGGCTGGGAGGACCCCCACAAACCAGCTTTCCAAGGAAAACAAAACCCAAATTTACTTTCGCAGGGTGTTGTTGTTCTGGACTCTCTTCACCTCGTCTTCCAGCTGCTGGATCCGCCGCAGGACGTACATGTGCTGCTGCAGTAGGACGCCCAGCCACAGTTCGTCCCAAAGGACGGTGACTCTGCGCAACTCGGCCACGAGCATCTGGACCTGAATCCGCAGCAAACCACAACGGAAGAGCTCTGTCATTTATTTTTAAGCAGCCATTTCAAATTATCTGAGAGGAAGCAAAATGAGTCGCCTGGACGGGCTGATGTCTGAGAAGACCAAAGGGCTCGAAGCTGCGACTCGACATTTTACCTGCAACACCATTGTCGGATTGGCGGTCGACAGCTTCTCAACGATTTTGCTGTAGCAGTCTTGCATCATGGCCTGGTCTTCGTTCAAGCCCGTTTTCGGCTCATCTTTTAGGCTCTCCTGAGAAGCGGGGGGGCTTCCTCCGTCACACTCGCCGGCCAGCAGTTCGTCCCCTTGGATGTTTCCCAAAAAGGTCGGGATCGCGGAAGGGAATTTGCTCCCTAGGTTTAAAAAAGAAGGCGGGAGGGAGAAAGCTCATTTCCGGCTGGTGAAAACTCCAAGGCTGGCAAACTACCCTCCTAACCAAAAGGACAAGGATTGGTCCGTCGCTACAACACATGCCAGCTGCCATTATTTGATTACATCGTTATTTGGTTCTGTCAGGATGGAGCCTGTCATCAATGACTGGGGCGAGGGGCGAGGACTCACGCCTGCCTGTGGGAAGGGGGGGGGGGGGAGTGTATCCACCTTTACTATGTTAATGGATCTTTCCTGTTCTTTCGTTTTCCTCTGATGCTTGTAACTGCAGCTAAACTGGACGCAACCCTGGCGCCGGCCCAGCAGGGAGGAGGCTGCAGGTGGCTAAACACCATCACTGCACTGCCCTCGAGATGCTCGACTCCCAAACATCTTTCTTTCAGTTGTGTTGTTCCCACATTCCACGGGAAACAGGGAGGGGGTTTCATGGCGGGAATCTACAGTTAAATAACTGTACTTCCATAGCCCAGCAGAACTGGCTTTGCCAAAGCCAGGTACTGGCTGGGTCCAATAAAGACTTCTGAGCAAGCAACCAGAGTTCTCTTATTGACTTCAGACCTGACAGGTTCAAACGAAGCATGGGGCAACGGTGTTCACGTATGAGCCAGTTTTAGAGCATGAGAATCTGGAAGCCACACTGGCAGCATTCTCCTACACGCCACAGGCTGGCAACTTCTACTCAACTGGGTCTCAGAGCCACCGATTCTTTGTGAAACCAGGCCATCCTTGGATTGTGCGTCCAGGTAGAGCCGGAGCCCCATGGAAGTTACCGCCTTTAACTTGCGCAATTCAGCCACAATAACGCTGAACTGCTTTTAAGTGGAAGTTATAGACGCGAACTGCTCCACCGTATTTCAAATAAACGTCAAGCACGGGAGCGACGACACGATCGTATCTTTTAAAAGAGGATCGTCAAGAACATAACGGGCTTGGCAACTCTTCTGGGCTTATTCAACGTGCCCTGAATATTAAAACTCACTCACTCACTCACTCACTCACTCACTCACTCACTCACTCACTCACTCACTCACTCACTCACTCACTCACTCACTCACTCACTCACTCACTCACTCACTCACTCACTCACTCACTCACTCACTCACTCTCTCTCTCTCTCTTTCTCACATACACACAATGGACATCACATGGCAATCCGCTTGCAGGGCACAACATGTTTTGCTGCAAAAACTGAACCACTCATTCGACCCAATGGCCTTAAGCAGGATCACACTAGCCAAGGTAAAAACAACCCTCACAGCCCAACACCAGACTCTAATACTCATGTATTAAAAAAGGTTTGTTAAAGGTGATGACAGCGCTCGAATGAATACAAACAGTCTTTCTGCAGTTAGCAAGCGTCATTTCTGCTGGTCCGTACCTGAAGCCTGGGACTCGCTGCTGAGCGATATGGTGCCTACAATTGCAGGGTACAAGATAAGGTGCGGAGAATCTTGCGCTACTCGGCAAAGGAGGTTACAAATGCTCTGCCGGACGTAGACTTCGGGGTGGTTCAGGCGGGAGAAGAGTTGAGGAATGATGCCTTGATGGGTTTAGAAAGGAGGGAGCACAAAGATTACTTCACACGCCACAAGCGCTACAAAACACAACGGTCGTCTTTGCCTCTGGGAACTTCCAGTGTAATATTCCCTCCTGAACAACTGGCAGAAATCTCCTCTTTGCTCAAGAGCAAAGACTCTTCCCTGCACAAGAGGTTCGATTTGGGACAATTATTTATCAGTTGTCCTTGTCAATCAAGGTGGTTTATCAACAGGGAACTGTCAGATCCCAGGAGTTAAGCAAGGTCGGCCCTGGTTAGTATTTGAACGGGAGACCACCAAGGAATATCAGGGTCACTATGTAGAGGGAAGCAAAAGCAAACCAACTCTGTTCGTCTCTTGCCTTAAAACCTCATAAGGGATCGCCCAAGTTGGCTATGACTTGGCAACACTTTACACATATGAAACAAAGAACTATTTCTTCCCTCTTTTCTCTCACAACACACCAGGGCCGCCCTGGCTCAAACAGTGGACTGACAAACCGCCCACCCCACACTTCGCCCATTCATGCTTTTTAAACCACCAGACGCTGAAGGCTACTTCACCTCGCCATGGGGCTGTGGGGGTGGTTTCAAGCCCGTGTTCCAGGTACTGCCTCAGCTCCCCAGCGTGCTTCACGAGCAGCCGCAGCAGCCTCAAGGTGGCCATGACGATCACGTCATCAGTGCTCTGCTCAGAAGTGTTTCTGAGATGCAGCCTGGGGTCGTCCTCGTCCAGCAGAACCTGCACGTTGAATAAACGACTCATCCGCTCAGTTGCACATCACGCGCCAAGTCCTTCTTTGCATTTACTGAAAAATCTAGACCACAAACGCCGCTCCACCCCCCCCACCCCCCAAAACCCTCTGACATATGCCTCCATCCTGGTTTATGAAGCAGCCAGACTTTACATATTTTAAACATTCCACTTGCAACTCAAATTCTACATAAATGCCCATTATGCCTACTGACGGAATGCCAACAGTTGTCACTTGTTCTTTCTCGTTGAGTGACTGTTTCTCACTTCCTTTACAAAATGCTGTTGTTGTCACTCACAAAACCGAATATTTGTTTCATTTATCGAGGGAGAGAATGAGAACAAGAGAGAATTAGAGAGCGAGCAAGTGCGATAATAAGAGAGCGAGGGTGCGTGCGAGAGGGAACAAGCACGGAGTCAAAACGCAGCATACCTGCCCGGCGTTGAGCTTCAGGAAAGTAAAATATGCGCTGCACGAGAGTTTATAAAGACTGAAGATGCGGTCCACCACTTTCCTCCACACTTTGATCAGCCCCTCGGTCGAATTCTCGTCCAGGTCCGAAAGCCAGGGGCAACTCGACAGCAGCTGGCGCCAGATCACATCCACCATGTCGTCTTCCTCGTTGTCTTCGTTCTCTGCAATCTGAAGGGTCATGTCTTCATCCTGAATACACATCATCAAAGAATTATTAGACATCAAACGCGAAACAGATCATAATAGGCACCAGTCACTAACAACTATAGAGACGCAGATTTAACTGGCAACATTAATTCAGTGTGTGCTTCCGTTCTGCACTGCTTCTCTCCCGTCCTTCCCACTCATGTTCTACTTTTCGCGCTTCACTCAAATCCTCTTCTTCAGAGCCTGCTAAACCTCTTCCTGAGCTCTAGATCTTTAAGGACCACAACATCAGTTTATGGGATGGTTAAAGACAGAAAAGGAGCGGACTGTTTA
The DNA here is from genome assembly GCF_021028975.2 of Sphaerodactylus townsendi. NCBI lineage: Eukaryota > Metazoa > Chordata > Lepidosauria > Squamata > Sphaerodactylidae > Sphaerodactylus > Sphaerodactylus townsendi. Next base: position 155,895,863 of record NC_059428.1, read on the forward strand.
ACTGCTGTGCTCCCTACTTCTCTGCAAAGGACAATATCCAAAATAAAATACTAAGTTCTACACAGTACAATCATCTACACAGTTATTAGAGTCCCGCTGAGATAATGAAATCAGACCACAGTTGAATATGCAGAAGCTCAACAAAGCAAGTTCTCCAGGTTCTGTTCTTCACGACTACCAACGTTAGCATTTTCAAAGCATCATAACCTCACAGGAAGTTTGTTTTGCTCAAAATCTGGTTTTCCCCAAAACCGAATGGATTTGGTTCCCAAGTCTGAAGCATTAATTAATGGCAGCGTTGAATACGAACCCTCGTTCCCTGACTGCTGAACTACGCCGACCTTGAGGTAGTAGTTCTATTCATCGACAGACCCAGTTTTGTGTCACAGTTCATTTCTAATTTTTCAATCGTCGTAAACCCTAACCCCTTGAGAAATTATAAATGAAATGACGTGTTTCTGCCCGTCCCTGCCACACGCGCAACTAACCTGAATCCCAGCTGGCCGACACACTGCCTGCCCGAGAATGCTATAGATTTTCTCTCTGTCTTCTTCCGTAACGTTTTCTGGGAGCAGGTTCTGAACTTCGGATTTCTCTCTCGGCAGAAGGCAGACACCTCCCTGGCTGTAACACCACACATTTAGTCATCTTCAACAATAGGAGGTAACATATGCTCGCCACAGTGCTTGCCACAGTGAATGCTGCTTTCATTCTTTAGTGTTTAATGCTGGCTGCTTTCAGGCAACCAGTGACTGGAAACATGGCCGTGACTAATGACTGGTCTGTGGATACTTTCAAAGCGCAAGAGCAGATTCCCAAGACGATGTACATTCTTCCTTTCTAGCTCATTCTCTGCATTCCTTGCCAAACCACACACTCCTCTATTCAGCAACCGGGGGCAATGGGGGGCAGATTGTTTGAAAGAGCCCAAGAAAACTCGATCAAATTTTTGATTAATTTAAAAAACGCCTTGCAGCTATTAAGCTGAATGAAGAAGAAGAAGAAGAAGAAGAAGAAGAAGAAGAAGAAGAAGAAGAAGAAGAAGAAGAAGAAGAAGAAGAAGAAGAAGAAGAAGAAGAAGAAGAAGAAGAAAGAGGAGGAGGAGGAGGAGGAAGAAGGAAGAAGAAGAGGAGGAGGAGGAGGAGGAGGAGGAGGAGGAGGAGTTTGGATTTATATCCCCCCTTTCTCTCCTGCAGGAGACTCAAAGGGGCTTACAATCTCCTTGCCCTTCCTCCCTCACAACAAACACCCTGTGAGGTAGGTGGGGCTGAGAGAGCTCCGAGAAGCTGTCACTCGCTCAAGGTCACCCAGCTGGCATGTGTGGGAGTGTACAGGCTAATCTGAATTCCCCAGATAAGCCTTCACAGCTCAGGCGGCAGAGCTGGGAATCAAACCCGGTTCCCCCGGGTTTGAGATACATGAGCTCTTAACCTCCTACGCCACTGCTGCTCCTGGTTCCCCAGAGAAGCCTCCGCTACTTAGGTGGAGGAGTGGGGAATCAAACCCAGTTCTCCAGATTAGAATCCACCTGCTCTTAACCACTATACTAGTTGGCTCTCAAGATGAATGAGAAGAAGTGTACACTCCCTTATATCATTTGCTTTATGTGTTAATACAGGGGACCATTCAATTATTTTGGCCCTGAAGTCAGTTAGATTTGGCTAGGGTTATCATACAGTGGGACTGGAGCTGTACTGTAAGCAGTGGGAAATGGCCAGCCCTACAACAGTCACCCACTCTGACCCCAAAGTCATTGGCAAAAGGCAAGGGATGAGAACATTTTCCTGAAACATGGGGCATGTGCCACACTGAAGAATGAGGATCAGGAGAGTCACAACGGACCCGTCCCATGTGGTTCGCAATTACTAGTCCAATGGTTCTCCGATGGATGTTTCAGGACACCTCCATGAGCTGAATGGGTGAACAGTGCTGCTTCTGACGTCTTCAACATACCGTGTTTCCCCAAAAATCAGACAGTGTCTTATATTAATTTTTGCTCCCCAAGAGGCGCTATGTCTTATTTTCAGGGGATGTCTTATTTTTCCGCTCCACAGCTGCATGCTCTGGTGTTCTGTTTGACGGGCATGCTTCCAAACAAAACCTTTGCTACGTCTTACTTTTGGGGGATGTTTTATATTTAGCACTTCAGCAAAACCTCTACTACATCTTATTTTCAGAGGATGTCTTATTTTCGGGGAAACAGGGTATTCAGGCTAACATCCTAATAACTTCCTTGGTAAACAGTTCTTTGCAAGGGACATATTATGTAAGCGGCCACCGATAGCTGCAGAAAGTCAAACTCAACGGTTCACACGAAGATGATGATGATTTTGGATTTATATTCCACCTTTCTCTCCCATAAAGAGACTCAAGGTGGCTTACAAGCTTCATCTCTCCACAACAGACACTTTGTGAGGCAGGTGGGGCTGAGAGAGTTCCCAAGAACTGTGACTAATCCAAGGTCACCCATCAGGAGTGCGAAAACACATCTGGTTCCCCAGAGAAGCCTCCGCTACTCAGGTGGAGGAGTGGGGAATCAAACCCAGTTCTCCAGATTAGAATCCACCTGCTCTTAACCACTATACTAGCTGGCTCTCAGGATGAATCTCTGCCCACGCCCCTTCTGACATCAAAACTGAGAGATCCACTTTTGACGCTCACCCCTTCAACAGGTCCCATTCTGATGACTTGCTGGTTTTCATCCATTAAGACTCAGGCATTAGCAAGCATTTCTTTCACCGCCAGAGGCAAATTTAAATTAAAAAACGCAACTTGTCTAGAGGGCTAAACATTTACCTGGCGTTATCAACGACCTTTCGGCCCCATCTGTAAGCCCAGCTGGCGAGGGCTGCCCAGGATTTGGCGATTTCGGGAGCTTGTGCTGAAGACAGGTGGTAGAGCTGCCCCAAGATGAAGTCTGGTTCTCCAACACCGATATTCACTGGAAAGAAATCAAACACGGACTGTTTTGTTTTTTTTAAAGGAACACACCATGACAGTGCTCAGCTTCAAACTATGAGAGAGTTGAAAGTTTCCGGTTTCAGCCTATAAATGTATATATAAATATGTTCTGGCACATTAATCTTTTCCCGTGGAATTACCAAGGAGAGAAGGCGGCGTGGTACAGTCTGATCTCTTCAGATCTCAGAAGCTAGCAGGGTTAGTAAGTGGAAGGGAGATCTGAGAGGAAGGCTCTGCGGAGGAAAGCAAAGGCAACACACCTCTGCCTCTTGCTTGCCTTGAAAGTATATTGGTGGGTTTGTTGCAAATTGGCTGCGACTTGACAGCACTTCACACACACACACACACACACACACACGCACACACACACACACACACACACACGGAACTACCAACCCACACGGAACCTTTCATCGAGCATCAAAGAAGGCAATCAGAAGGTTTACAGAGGATCTTTCCCTACCTGTGGATTCACTTTCAATTCTGGGATAGTCCTCTTCGGTGGTGTTGACAGACGGCAGGTCAATCAAAGTGTAGATGTTTTTGGATAACGTCGAGAGGCCGGCCAGGTTTTGCTGCTGCCGTGCCCGGTAGACCTGCTTCAGCTGCCCCGAGATCTCTTTCCACTCGGCTTGGATCCACTTGGCGAGCGTCAGGATGGACTTGGCCACCGCGTATTCCGCTTTGGCAGACTTGCAGAAGCAGATGGCGCAGGAGCTCAGCATCTCCATGGCGTGGGTGGACTGACCTGGCGGCAGCAGCCATGTTGGGCAATTCAGTTTTGTTGCACAAATTGAAACTTACTGCACCCTCCCTCACTACAGGTATCATTTGGCAGGAACGGGCATTCAGACAGGGCAAGAAATTTTCACAGGGCAACATTTTTAGTGTCGGGGGGGGATGGTATTTTGGAGATGCCAATATTTCCCCAAACCTTTTCTTTTTCACACTATTTTGTTTGTTGGCTGCTTCGATGCCATATTTTTTTACAAAGAATATCCTTCGTGGATGGATTATTAAGCCAACAAGATGGTCACGCCTAGCCTGATCCTGACAGTTCTCAGAAGCTAAGCAGGGTCAGCCCCTGGTAGTATTTAGATGGAAAACCACCAAGGAACACCAGGGTTGCTTTGCAGAGGAAGAGAAGGAGGAGGAGGAGGAGGAGGAGGAGGAGGAGTTTGGATTAATATCCCCCCTTTCTCTCCTGTAGGAGACTCAAAGGGGTTTACAATCTCCTTGCCCTTCCCCCCTCACAACAAACACCCTGTGAGGTAGGTGGGGCTAAGAGAGCTCCAAGTAGCTGAGACTAGCCCAAGGTCACACAGGTGGTGTGTGCTGGAGTGCACAGGCTAATCTGAATTCCCCAGATAAGCCTCCACAGGCAGAGCGGAGAATCAAACCCTGTTCCTCCAGATTAGATACACGAGCTCTTAACCTCCTACGCCACTGCTGCTCCTTAGTTTTTATACTAATCCTGTTTCAGTGATCTCCACAATTTCCTTGTGCGCCGCAAAACTTTTGGCAGGGAACCCAAAGCCTACAAACATGCCACTTTACAGCACCTGGTAACTGAGAAGGTGTCTAGTTTAAAGCAAGCCTAGATCCAAAAAAAAAGCAGAAGAAGAGTTTGGATTTATATCCCCCTTTTCTCTCCTGTAGGAGACTCAAGGGGGCTTACAATCTCCTTTCCCTTCCCCCCTCCCAACAAACATCCTGTGAGGCAGGTGGGGCTGAGAGAGCTTCAAAAAGCTGTGACTAGCCCAGGGTCACCCAGCTGGCATGTGTGGGAGTGCACAGGCTAATCTGAATTCCCCAGATAAACCTCCACAGCTCAAGCAGCAGAGCGGGGAATCAAACCCGGTTCCTCCAGATTAGAATGCACCTGCTCTTAACCATTACGCAACTGCTGTGTGCGTGTCCTCAGTAGGTGAAAAAAAAAATAGGCCTGCCACAGCCACTAACAACTTCATGCCACTGGGACAGGGGAACACATTCCTTGAAGCTTCTCAGATGTGTAAAGGACACACTTACCTGCTGTATACAACAGTTTAGTTTTTTCAATTTCGAGTTCAGGGCCCCATTTCTCATCCATCTGAATGGGGGCAGAGAGTTTCTTGAAGTGCTGGACTAAGTCTTGGGCCGTCGTGGTCTTCCCAAGCTGAACTTCACTGCACTGAGCCAGCAAGCGGGTTGCCAGAGCCACGTTGCCCCGCTTCCGCGCAAACTTGGCAGCGGTCAGGTCCAGCTCCATCAAATGGCTTCGCACTGGAACCGCTTGCTCTGAAAAATGCAGGAACAGGGAGTGTCTTTGAGGGCAAACGGCGTGCCTTCCTTGAAGAAGAGCCAACTGCACACTACAGTGAGAACCACAGCAGTGCTGACCTTGGATTGGGTCTACATTTATTATTCCTTTCACACACTTGGACAAAGTCATTACCTGAAATGTTTGGGCGATTTACAGGGCAGGCCTGCATAAAGTTACTGTACTGTAAACCCACTGACAAGCAATTGGTTTAGACCAGGGGTAGGGAACCTGCGGCTCTCCAGATGTTCAGGAACTACAATTCCCATCAGCCCCTACCAGCATGGCCAATTGGCCATGCTGACAGAGGCTGATGGGAACTGTAGTTCCTGAACATCTGGAGAGCCACAGGTTCCCTACCCCTGGTTTAGACGGTTATGTCAGGAGACCTGTTATTATGGGTTTTGCTTTTGCTGCTTTCTAAATGCACAGGGGGTGGAGGAATGGGTTAAATGCATTTCTAACTGTCTTTCTACTGTTTCTGTAGGATGTTATGCAGCGCCAGGTGGTGCCCAAGGTCACTGCCTGACCATCGCATGTTATCTTTCTTATGGTAACTTTTAGGCGCGCTTTCCCAGGCTGGGGGGTGCAAGCTGTTTTAACTATTGGGTTCTGCGCGGTCAATTCTCAGTACTGGCTTTGACCAGGGAAGATCCAACACTATTAAAAACTACTGTTCTTCAACAAGAGTTTGTGTGTGTTTTTGGGATTCTGACATTAAGCCAGTTGTTTGCACTGTTGAAGAAATGCCAAAAAGTATCTGGTTCTCATGAGACACACTCTTTCATTCAGGCCTCTTCCGCACATGCAGAATAATGCACTTTCAATGCACTTTGCAACTGGATTTTACTGTGCGGAAGAGCAAAATCCACTTGCAAACAATGGTGAAAGTGGATTGAAAGTGCATGAAGCCAAGCTTAACTTTTATTTCGAAGAGGAAAAACAGGTTAACGAGAGGCTGAACTTCTGAATGGGTCTTTACATTTGGGGGAAAGAGACACAATCCTAAACACATCCTGCATGGAATATGTTGCCTCAGGAGGTGGTGATGGCTACTAACCTGGATAGCTTTAAAAGGGGCTTGGGTAGATTTATGGAGGAGAAGTCAATCTATGGCTACCAATGTTGATCCTCCTTGATCTGAGACTGCAAATGCCTTAGCAGACCAGGTGCTCGGGAGCAGCAGCAGCAGCAGCAGCAGCAGGCCATTGCTTTCACCTCCTGCCTGTGAGCTCCCAAAGGCATCTGGTGGGCCACTGTGAGCAGCAGAGTGCTGGACTAGATGGACTCTGGTCTGATCCAGCAGGCTCGTTCTTATGTTCTTGTGCACTGAATTAACAGAGGTAAATCAAAGAGACAAGGACTTCCGGTTTGATGTATATACCTTTCAGTTTTGCCAGCAACTGATTCTGGTACATTGTATATCTAAGGGCATGCATCCACGGTCTTACGTCGTGCTGCTTGCATGACCGCAGCGCTTCATTGAAGAGAGGAATGAGGCAATCCTGCGTAAAAGGACAGAAGTCGAGTGCTTAACAGGGGAGTCTCAAAGCAGCTTACAATCACAAGGCCTTCCTTTCTCCAGAACAGGAAACTCGTGCAGTAAGTAAGGCTGAGGGAGCTCAGAGCGGACTGTGCCTGGCCCAAGATCTTCACGTGGAAGGGGGAGGAACTGAACCCAGTTCTCTACATTAGAGTCCGCTGCTCATGTGGAGGAGCAAGGACTCAAACCAGTTCTCTAGATTAGAGCCCACGGCTGTTAACCGCTATGCCACACTGGCTCTCAGGGTCGCAAGGATTCAGGTGCATTAACACACAAAGCGTTTGGTACGCAAAAGGAAAATACCTCTGAGGAAAGCCGATTCGACACAGTGTTTTCCAAAGCAGACGAACAGTAGAGCTGCAAGGTGCTCAGTACCGGCAAAGACTGAGACACTGTCAAGGTGGCAAGCTTTAAGGGTCCAATAGCAATCCGTGACGTTTGCTTCAGGTACTTGACAAGATTCCTGAAAGAAAAGGGTTTAAGCAAGACCACAGTTGTTCAAGCGTTGTCTCTCACCACAGACACCAATCAACACGCTTTAATCCACAAGTGTCAAACTCGCGGCCCTCCAGATGTTATGGACTACAGTTCCCATCACCCCCTGCCAGCATGATGCTGGCAGGGGGTGGTGGGAACTGTAGTCCATAACATCTGGAGGGCCGCAAGTTTGTGTTGTGAATTTTACCACATCCTTTAAAAACACGCCATTTCGACACGGATTTGGGTGCTGTGTGGTTTCCGGGCTGTATGGCCGTGTTCTAGCAGCATTCTCTCCTGACGTTTCGCCTGCATCTGTGGCTGGTATCTTCAGAGGATCTTCTGCCAGCCACAGATGCAGGCGAAACGTCAGGAGAGAATGCTGCTAGAACACGGCCATACAGCCCGGAAACCACACAGCGCCCAAGTGATTCCGGCCGTGAAAGCCTTCGACAATACATCGACACGGATTGTTTGGAGGGCTTGAAATGTAGCGAAGGGATACGGGAGGCTGTGCTGGATTCCTTTTAAACCCACTGCATGTTTACAGATTTATGCCAAAGATTCAAAGAGCAGGCAAAATTAAGGGCTTACTCCGTAATTGGCTGCCACTTCTGCTCCTGTTCCATGTGGTTAACTGCTGTTGCAAGACAGACCGAGCTTCTCAGTAACTGAACCTCAAGAGCTTTCTGGAGTTCTCTTGGATCAGGAGACAGCATGTTAGGAAGAAGCTTCTTCATATCTACAGAGATTAACATAGAGAGATGTATGTATCAGTGGTTCATAATACTGACGGCTGCGCGCACGCGCACACACACACACACACACAGACACACACACACTACACACACACACACACACTACACACAAGGCAATGCCAGTATATAAGTTTGGCAAATCTTGGTAAATAAAGCTTGGAAGGCTGAAGTCCACTGATCTTGGAGATCTTCAGACATCCAGCAGAGTTTCAGGCAATACCTATTTTTTCCTTGGCTCCTCCAATAAGTAGATTGATGTCTTCCCCCGGAAGCAATTCCAGCTGTTCAGTACATTCTCCAAGCTCTCCAATGCCAAAGCTGCTTAGAGATCTGAAAAGAGGTTTCGGTTCAAGAAAGTTATTTCATCTTTTATCCACCCCAAAAACTTGAGCTGGAAAAAAAAAATCAACGGAAACACAGAACCCATTCGCCAAGAAGTCTTTACTCAAAGTTGCGACACACACTCGCTTACTAAAACACACACACGTATGCCCCCAGAAAATTTCAGAATTAATGAAACGTCTCATAAATATTTCCATTTCAACTCGGTTTCAAGAGTATTTGCAAGCAGAAACACACCTCACAAATACTAGCTGTTACAGAACTAAATATGTAGATGGCTTTTTAAAAAATAGAACATTCTAGCAGCTCAGGCAAGGCCAGGAAGTAGGATCTAGCGGTTTCTGGCAGCAGAATCCACACAGTCCAGAACTTCAAGAGTGCTATAAGCAGAAAGAAGTATCTAAAACTCAAAAGTAGTTGCCCAAAAGCTGACGTTTCTCCCACTTCATATTAGGTTAAATAGAGGTAAGCCACAAGGGCAGTCAGTGACCCAGCTTTGGGCCGTTCTCTGCACAGACCTATTTGTTCTTGCTTTCTATATGAGGGAGACTGTTCCGAGATGAACCTCAGGGTCAGCTAGGAAAGTCACAAGACCAAGCCAGTGAGAGAAAATGTAGGGCCCTCACGAAGGAGGAGGAGGAGGAGGAGGAGGAGGAGGAGGAGGAGGAGGAGGAGGAGGAGGAGGAGGAGGAGGAGGAGAAAAAGGAGAAGGATTTGGATTTATGCCCCACCTTTCTCTCCTGTAAGGAGATTCAAGGTGGCTTACAAGCTCCTTTCCCGTCCTCTCCCCACAACAAGACAACCTGTGATGTAGGTAGGGCTGAGAGAGTTCCCAAGAACTGTGACTGGCCAAAGGTCACCCAACAGGAATGGAGGAGTGCAGAAACACATCTGGCTCACCAGATAAGCCTCTGCCACTCAGGTGGAGGAGTGGGGAATCAAACCCGGTTCTCCAGATTAGAATCCACCTGCTCTTAATCACTACACCACACTGGCTCTCGCATCCCTGACTGGACACTACAAGTCCCCTTCTGCTCTTGAGTAAAGACAGAAGCTAGCGAACAGGCACAAAGCCTGATTCGTAAAACCCCAGCAGAGAATCCGAAGGGTAAACAAAGAGTTTTCCTCAGCAGGTATGGCTGCCAGCTTCTACGCAGCAGGAAGAACTCCCCACGGCAGCTCAGAAGGCCAACAGTCTTCGAGCAATGTCCAAAGGACAGTAAGGAACCCTCCAATAAATAAAGAGAGTGCCGCTTTTCTGCTCTCTCATTCCAGGCAGAACGGATGGGCTAAATTCTTTCCGGGCAGCAGCTGCGTAAGTTGGCAACACTCACTTGATGTAGTTGAAGTCGACTTTTAAGGCGACCGAGGCGCCGCTCGAGTTCTTCTTCAGTTCGTGGACGGCGTTCTGCCATTCTTGCACGGCGGACCAGTCAGCAATGGAAACGTAGCACTCGCAGGCCTTGTTGCCCAGGTAGTTGATGACTTCGGGGGAAGAGTCGCTTGGCTTAGCCAGCACTGTTTTCCGCAAATCCCCTGTGAAATTATTTTTATTTTATTTATTTATTTTTAGACTTGTGTCCCGCCCTTCCCAATAGGGCTCAGGGCGGCAAACGTCAATATAAAAACAATTAAAACAATGCAACCAAACTGGTGTGAACACCACACCATGTAAGGCTTTGAACAGCAGAAGAGCAAAACAGTAAAAGATGGCGATAAAACCCATAATTAGACACCCCCGGGAGGTCACGATGTACCGCTCAGGCCGGCTGGCAAGATATAAAAACCTGGTGGAAGAGCTCAGTCTTACAGGCCCTGCGGAACTCACAGATATCCTGCAGGGTTCTGATCTCAGTTGGGGGCTCATTCCACCAGGTGGGGGCCAGGGCCAAAAAGGCCCTGGCCCTAGCAGTGGCCAGCCAAACCTGTCTAGGGCCGGGAACCTCCAGTAAATCCCCCCCCCCCCAAATGGAGGGGTCTAGAGGGGCAATATGTGGAGAGGCGGTCCCATAGGTATGTCAGAGAAATTAAGAGATGCGAATGGAGACACACACACACACACCCAAAGGACCATTTGGAAGAGAGGCTCTGATATAGCATACCCCTTTAGGTACACACACCAGTTGGCAAGCAACACTCGACTATCCCACAAGTTGCTTCAAGCAAGTGGTCATCGGTGGTCTCACATTGGTGGTCCCAAGCTCCCAGCACAACACATCTTTAATTTCTCAAAAGGAACATGAACTTGCGTGTCAAAAACCTGCGCTCGGGCCACCAGTGGGCTCCCATTAACGGAGTCCAAAGCTATTCCATCAATGCCCACTGTAGTGCTTACCATTCAGAGAGTGCTTGGGGCTAGCATTATTACCGCTGTTTGAATTGGCCAGCTTCAGGACAGATTTATCGAAACCTGTAACACAGCAATCCACCCCGGTCATGGCACACAGGTGCTCTTGGTACTCGACGGCAGCTTTTTCAAACCTTCAAAAGAATGGAAGTGTCACTGGTCAGAAAGACTTCCGAAAGAGCTCTCCTGCTTACACCAACCCAGCCCACCAGAAGCAAACACTTAGGATTCCATAACAAACAGGTCATCATGCCAGAGTTCTTTTCAACACACACAAGCCTTTGTTGGCATATAAAACAGGACAAAATTTTAAAACAAAACAAGGTTAAGAAATGCAGTTAAAACTACTAATTTCCAGGATAAAATCTGCAACAGTTTCACAAAAGAGCACATCAGAGCTGTTCAGGAGATTGGGTATCTTATAACACTCATGCCACTGAGAACACTGCAAGAAAATGGAATTCATGTATTTCATGCGTATCTTATTGTATTTAGGGCAGTGGTGGCGAACCTTTGGCACTCCAGATGTTATGGACTACAATTCCCATCAGCCCCTGCCAGTATGGCCAATTGGCCATCCTGGCAGGGGCTGATGGGAATTGTAGTCCATAACATCTGGAGTGCCAAAGGTTCGCCACCACTGATTTAGGGCATAGTAACAAAGAATGGTCAAGTGTTTCAACCATAGTCATATCACATGAACAAACTCTTTTAGAATGTTCCACATTCTTAAATCTTCCCTCCAGCAGAACTGATGGCAGCACATTACATCTTGCAGTAGCCAAGGCTCTCCTCTGGGTGGGATTAATCAGCAGACGAAGATATGCTGCCATAATTCCACGCTCGCATGGGATTAATAATGTAGTCGGAGAACAGGTTGTCTTGCCAGCACGACTCAAATTATGAAAATCAAGATCCAAGAGCCTATTCTTAACTAGTCTGAAGGCTTCCACCTTTGTGAGCATAAGGAGTGATTCCAAGGGGAAACCAATAGCTTCAACCTTTCTAAAGATCAAAGTATACATCATGCCAGAGTTAGAAACCAGAGGCTAACATGGTGTTGTGGTTAAGAGCAGGTGGGCTCTAATCTGGAGAGCCGGGTTTGATTCCCCACTCCTCCACCTGAGTGGAGTGATCCAGATGTGTTTCTCAACCACTCCTACATTCCTGCTGGGTGACCTTGGGCTAGTCCAGGGGTCTGCAACCTGTGGCTCTCCAGATGTTCATAGACTACAAATCCCATCCGCCCCTGCCAGCATGGCCAATTGGACCACACAGCCATGCTGGCAGGGGCTGATGGGATTTGTAGTCCATGAACATCTGGAGAGCCACAGGTGGCAGACCCCTGGGCTAGTCTCAGTTCTCTGGAACTCTCTCAGCCCCACCTACGTCACAAGGGGTCTGTTGTGGGGAGAGGAAGGGAAAGGAGCTTGTAAGCCACACTGAGTCTCCTTACAGGAGAGAAAGGGTATAATTCCAAACATTGTTTCTTCTTTTACCTGGCTCACTCCAGCACACTGAGAAGCACCTTGTGATCTGATTGCTCCTCCCTCCTCTTTCCCAGGTTTCTCCCTCAGAGAATGGGGAGCCAGAGTCTCAAGAAACATGCCGTTCTCTCGGTCAAAGGCTCCCTTCTCTCTCTCCCCTGCCTGTCTCTCCACTCAGCCTTGAAAAGCCACAGGATGATGAAGGATGCAGTCCAGGAACAGATGGGGAAGAAATCCCAACCTGGCCCTTCTGTTCCCTTTCCTCCACCCTCCACTGCCCTTCCATGACAAGGAAGGTAAAGAGAAAAGTACAAACGGATCAGGGTACTCTGCCATCAACTGCTTCTGTCTTTCTGAGCTTTTCCTGGCTTTGCAAAGAGCAGAGCAGGGACAAGGCAGAGATCTCGTCTATTTCCTTCCGTCAGGGCCGAGGGCAGCGAAGGCAGAATGCACGAGAAGCAAAATCCCAACCTACCGTCCTTCCGCTTGCAGAGCCACAGAACTGATCCAGGTAAGACTCCTCCCGACAACGGCGGCTGACCACACCGCAATTCCTTGGATGGCCTCAGGGCAATGGAGTTCACAAAGGGCTTCTACCACCATCATGATGGTCACTTCCAGTTCATTTCCCTGAAGGGAAAATAACAACTAATAGCTACAATCCCTCATCCATAAGTAGCCAATGTGTTTGCCATAAATTAGTTTCCCCTTTAGTTTCGTCAATCATGATTTCTGGAAGTACGATACCTGGGAAACGTTGTTGGTCTTCATTTCCGTCAGTAAATCGAAACCATGCCGGACGGTCACAGCCGGCTGTCCCGCCAACAATCCAACCCGCATGATAGACAGTCGAATTCGAGTTAACCAATCTTGGCAAGTCTGGCGGTTAGTGTAGAAAAACGTTCTGATGACCTTCACAAGAAGAAGAAGAGAACAGAAAACACGTCTTTGCCGTTGAAAGTTCACTTCTCCTTGATATAAGCCAGCAAAAGGTAGCTACAATACAGACCAATTTATACTAAATAGATATAATTCTAGAATATCTTGTTTGATTTTACTTTTTTTCCCCTCTTCAAGAGAAAACTCTGAAGAACCAAGACAAGGCAAATTAAGTTCAAACACTACAGCGTGCCCAGTGTATTACGTTAAACCAGGGGTAGGGAACCTGCGGCTCGAGAGCTGCATGCGGCTCTTCTGCCCTTGCACTGCGGCTCCACGAGCCGAGCTGCCAGCTCCATCCTTGCCCGCCCTGCAGGCAGCAGGGCGGGCGCACCAACTGCCTGCGGCCGGCTGGGCCACGCTGCGGGCTTCCCCTCTCACCCGCCCTGTTTGAGCGGGGCGGGCACTTTCCTGGCGGCTGGCAAGGCCGAGCTGCTGGCCCCATCTTTGCCCGCCCTGCAGGCAGTTGTTCACCGCCCAGAGCCCTCAGGGGATGGGGCGGTATACAAATGTAATTATAAATAAATAAATAAATAAATAAATCCATGCGCTTCTCAGAATGAGCGGAGTAAAAGGTTAAAAAACCCAATATATACAGTGTTATCTTTATTTTAAATGTCAAAAATTATTTGCGGCTCCAAGTGCTTTCTTTTCCCATGGAAAACAGGTCCAAATGGCTCTTTGAGTGTTAAAGGTTCCCTACCCCTGCGTTAAACACACGATGTGAGAAAAATATTAACCAACATAAATCTACACAGCGCACCACCGGCAAATGTGTAAATACAAAGACATAAAGTTGAAAACAGCTCACAGTATGAACAGAAGACACATCCAAAAGTACCCGCAACATAGATGGACTGCCAGCCAGACTGTTCCCAACAGTTTTTAAACTGCCTTGCTTGTTCATAACATTTGTCATTTTCATTTAAAGCATCTAACTGAACAATTCACACTTCAACAGGTCGTGTTTACAGTTTGATGGGCACTGGGGAAACAGCCAGTCTAAGCACAATGCAGAGTTTCCAATTAAGCAGAAAAGGAACAATCCAGTTTCTACTGCAGCTAAATAAGGTACAGTCCAGTTTAGATACAATATCAGCTTTCCTTAATCGCATGTGCAAATATTTTTTTTATTTCAAGGACGCCTTGGCCGGCTCCATGCCTAAAACAAATTGTGAGATTTTTGTAGTGACTGAAAGATGTGACCCACACCGATGGGGCCAACCTGTTAAGCCCCCTCACGTAGTTGTGGCAGCTACCAACCTTGGGCGGAGAAGTCAGCGCATTGGCACATCCTTCGTAAGCATTGTACATCAGCTTCTCCAAGTTTTCCAAGTACTGCAGAAGCAACACAAGTCTCAGCTGGTTGCTACTGTGGCCTTCGTCGTTGTCAGCTGTAGTCCACTGGCTGACATCTTGGTCAGGGTTCAAAGTGTGGGCCGCAAGACTTCGAATGATGCCTGTGAACAAACGTGGCCCACTTTTCAAAAAGGCGGTGCATCCGACCGGCAGCTTAAGACCAAAATCCTGCTTAAGACCCAACCCACCAATAATCTGCATCACCATGTTGAAACGCAATGTTTAAGTCTGTGGGACTCGCTCCATGGCTTTGGAGTCACATGTGGCTTTTTGTCATGCCATGTAACACTCCTCTGGCCACAATTCCCAAATGTACCGCCTGCCTCCATGTTTCAGGAAAGTAGGCAAAGTGGTAGTTAGCTCGCAGATGAAGAGAAGAAGAAGAGTTTAGATTTATACCCCACCTTTCTCTCCTGTAAGGAGACTCAAGGTGGCTTCCAAGCTCCTTTCCTTTCGCCACAACAGACACCTTGTGAGGCAGGTGGGGCTGAGAGAGTTCCGAAGAGCTGAGACCAGCCCAAGGTCACCCAGCAGGAATGTCAGAGTGCGGAAATACATCTGGTTCACCAGGTAAGTTTCTGCCACTCAGGTGGAGGAGTGGGCAATCAAACCCGGTTCTCCAGATGAGAATCCACCGGCTCTTAACCACTACACCATACTGGCGTAGTTTCTGCCGTGGAGGTATGGATAAGCTGTAAGCCCCCCTGAGTTTTAGGCCTCATATGAAGGAGAGGAGTTGACCTGGCTATTTGGGTTGACAGTCATGTGGCCCACTGTGAGTGCCACTCGTTGAAATAATTTCTAGTCCCAGCGTTCCACTCCAAGACCCCCCATAAATGGACAGACATTTATCCTCAAACCACAGTGCTCGCTACATTAACCCGTCACCCTAAAGAACCACATAATCTTGACAATTATGGATCAAATACCAGTCTGTAAACAACGGAATGGAGGGAAAAGGGCACGCAGAGGCTCTCTCTGTTCAAAGATGATAAATTACTGGAACAGAGGCAATTTCGATAATGCAATTCAAACTGCAATTCTGAAATGGATTTAAAAGTTGTTAAAGATGGATATTATTTTATCTTGAGGGTACGATAAACTCAGTAGATAAGATTCAACCACTGGGCTTAAGGATGGTTTGGTTTATGTTTAAGGATTAAGTATCTGACTTTCTGTACGTTTGTGATGCTTTTTGTTTGTGATGCGGGTTTGTAATCATATTTGTGACAACAATAACAGTAATTTTAAAAATTAGAAAACAGAATGTACAAATGTGTGCTTTAAAAAAAACTTCAACTGCTCCTTAAGTGTTATTTTTGCCTTTCAACATTGTTTTCCATAAGATGGCAAGAAACGGTTTTACGGCTCTTCTCCCCAGCTACGTATCTTTCTAAACGTATCTATTCCTGTATATATACACAACCACATGCACAGATGTACATACACATATAAGCTTTAAAAGGTTACCTTCAATTGTTTGGAAAGTGTCCTGGGCCCTACCAAGCGGGGTCCTCAGTTTTGACAGGACAGTAAATTGCGCGGCTTCCCAGACAGCCCACTGCCAAAGAACAGCTTCTGTTTTCAACAAATTGCGTGGAATACTTGATTGTTCTCGTTTATCTAACCTTTGGCAGCTGTAAAATAACCTTTCCAGCCAGCTCTCCTTCCTGAAACAAAAATCGGGTTTTGAGACAAGTTAGTGGCATTTGTCCACGTAAATCTGAATATTTCACTTGGGGCCAAAGAAGGAAGTTTGAGTGGACAACTGACAGGCAAGGAAAGTTTTGATGGAAACTCGGCACAAAGGGCAAATAAAATTCTAGATGGTACGCCTGTTTGCAATCATGCGATTAAGAATAAGAAACCCTTTATGGCGCAGCACAGTTGCAAAACCCCATGACGGCAAAGGCACGAAAAGCAAATGGAATTAAAAACGTTGGCTGATGAGAATTACAGTTGCTGGACATGCTTGCCAGTAACCAACGATCTGCCTGGCTAAGTTGTTGGTAAAGATCTGGATTGCCAAGATGGATTTTCCAATCATCTCTCTTGTACAGCAGTCCCTAACACAGCACAGAAAATCATTTTTGAAAAACAAAGGGCGCGCACAGAAATGAGGTTCTAACTAAGAGCTGTGGCCTTTCCTTGGATGAGTGAGGGAAAATCACTGAAACACAGAAGATAGTTCCACAGGGTAACCATGCTGGTCAGCAGTAGAAGAGCTAAATTCGAGTCCTTTCCAGATGAAGAGTCCTTTGACTCTCAGAAGCTGATACCTCGGAAAATCCGGTTGTTTCTAAGGTGCCGCTGGACTTGAACGATGACTGAAAGACTGGCAGGAAACTTCCTTCAAAAAAAAAAGCTGCCAGCTATTTCTTGAAACCATTGACATATGGCAGGGGTTTTCAAACTATGGCCCTCCAGATGTTCATAGACTACAATTCCCATGAGCCCTACCACTTGGCCATGCTGGCAGGGGCTGATGGGAATTGTAGTCCATGAACATCTGGAGGGCCATAGTTTGAAGACCCCTGACATATGGTAACAGAACTAGATATAAAGTTCTCTTGTGGATTAATAGCGTGACCTCTAAAAGGTATGCTCCAACAGTTCCACAATATTCAAGATTTTCTCCATCATCAGCAAGGCATTGAAGGGTCTTTGCAAGAATTTAGCTAGGAAGAAAATTAAAACCTGCTTGGGAGAATGTTGCCCATGCTCTGCAGGCAATCCCTCTTAGTCAAAGTATCTGCTACATTTCCATCACAAAGATGACATATCACACACAATGCTTATTATATTAAGCTATTCATGAGTCTCAGCAAAAATACTCAGCTTTCCCAAAAGAACATTCACCCTGCTGCTTATTTTTATTACGACTGAGCCCATTCTCCACTTGTCCGCTCGTAAACACGCAAAGACGAAGCGCTTACCCTGTTCTGTGAGAGCTCCCGTACAAGATGAAGCTAATGATGTCAGAAAAGTCCTGCGGGTGAAACGTGCTGCTCGGAGCCTTGCTCATGTGACTCCGGATCGCCAAAGAGATCTCTTGTATTTCTGTGTGATGGTTGTTACTGTAAATCCAAAAATAACTATACCGTTGGTTTCAGGCTTCAAATGGCATTCTGAACTTAAACCACTCTAGGTATCTGCTTCAGTATTCACTCTGTTCTGTCCCCTCCAGCCATCTGGTTCACACATCCTCTCACCCTCCTACACACAAAAGGCACTCTTTCTATTTTGCCTTCCACTAACAACAAGAAGAGTTGGATTTATATCCCCCCTTTCTCTCCTATATCTCTTCTTATATCACCCCTCACAACAAACACCCTGTGAAGTGCGCGGGGCTGAGAGAGCTCTGAAGAAAGGTGACTAGCCCAAGGTCACCCAGCTGGCATGTATTGGAGAACACAGGCTAATCTGGTTCCCCAGATAAGCCTCCACAGCTCAAGTGGCAGAGCAGGGAAATCAAACCCGGCTCTCCAGATTAGAGTGCACTTGCTCTTAACCACTACACCTCCTTTTCTTCAGCTGGAAAGTACCTGAAGACATGTAAGCTCCTACCTTGCCTTAATAGCAGGCACCCAACAATGAAGTATGATGCTAAGTTGAAGTGATGTGTGAAAGGGAGTATGTGGCTACAACACAATAACAGAAGATAACTGCTTGCGACCCAGTGACACCCCAGTCTCTCCTTCCAAAATTCATAATCTCATACCCAAGCGACTCACCTTAACACTACGTCCAAAGGAATAGATTTCAACAGTTTCCCAAACGCTTGCCTTATTCGAGCGCTGCTGTGAAAGAGCTGGACGCGGCACACGTCGACACATCTAGGTGTCCCCAAAGAGGGAGGGGAGAAAGAAAAACAAGTAAGAAGCGCGTGAAAACGTTTAAAAAAGGGTTTTTTGAAGCGGGAACAGAAGGAATTACCAAAGTACCTCTGCAACAGGTCATCAGGCAGAGACGGTGATAAAGCGTGAAGGCTGCTGCATGCCTGAAGGCAAATGTTTATATCTTCTAGGAGGGCTGTGCGTTGGATAAAAAAAGGAAGATCAGTGTCACTTTGCTGCCAGAACAGTGCAGCCGCTTTTTAAAACCTTTCTGATTTATGAAATCAGACAACTGCACTCAACAACTCAACAACTGCACTCAATTTCTTTACCTCAACCTTCTATTTATGCATGCCACGGTGTAAGCAGGTTCGCTAGTTCAAGACCATGGATGCTTTAAGCGTAAACCGACTTTTAAAAATAAGTTTATGTGGTGATGATTCTAAACCACAAAAAAATTTGGACAATTGTATTGTTATACATCGAGAAACTAGTGAAGATTAATACTGATTTAAATAATGACAGAAGGGTGGATAAAAAATATAGTTATATGTATAAAATAATGATTAAAGCAGCCCATGCAACAATAGCCTTGGGCTGGAAAGAAAAGAAAAAATGGACATTTCAGAAATGGCTAGAATATATCTGGGAACAAGTGACACTTGATATTTTCGATATAGTAACCAAAAATAAGACGTGGCAAGATAAACAGAATGAATTTTTTGAAGATATGGATAATATACGTGGACTGGATGACAGAAGCTCGAGTCAATGAAGAAATATGGGAGAAGAGGCTACAGAGAATGAACTTACTGCTGTTTGTGTGACAAAACTACGAAGATGTAATGGGGGGAGGGAGAAAAGGGGGGAAATGTATTGTTTGAAAACGTATGAAGAAATTATTCTAAACTGTAAAACTCAAATGATACAATAAAAAATTATTAAAAAATGATTCTAAACCACAATTTTACTCGACTCTCCCCTCTAAAAAGCTCAAGGCCATAAACACTTTTGAAACTGCCCGCAGTTCCAAGGAACACAGGGAAAGGAGTGATGCTTAAAGAAGCAGCCTGAAGCCTCCTTGGGTTCACAACACCGTCTTCACAGTTCATGGGATTTCCTCGTCTACTTTCCCTCATGTGAAATAGCCAGCACAGAAGCACAAAGGATTATTATGGCTCTGACAGCCAGGAAGTTATCTCACGACGCATCACAGTTCATTCCAATCAGGCAGGGCCATTTGTCTTCCTTGAACAATGACGTTTCAAGCCGGGTCAAAAGAGCAAAATGTGAACAACTGGACTGGGAAGAATTGGGTCTGCGGGAAAGAACAAGCCTCTTACTGTTTGCTAGAAGTCCTTTGCAGAACTTGTGAAAGGATGGGAGCGAGAACAACGGGGCGTACGTCTCGGATTTCTTCATGAGGACAGCCACTTCCAACGCCCAAGTCATTAGCAGTTTCCTAGAAACATAGAAGCATAACAACATAGTGCCTGCCAAGTATTTTTGCACACGGGTGGGGCCAGTCTGACTGACAGCTGGGAGATCCTCATGTCAGAAGATAAAGAGAAAAGGAGAAGAGTTTGTATTTATCCCCCCCCCCCTTTCTCTCCTGTAAGAAGACTCAAAGGGGCTTACAATCTCCTTTTCCTTCCTCTCCCCCCGCCCCACAACAAACACCCTGTGAGGTGGGTGAGGCTGAAAGAGCTCCAAAGAACTGTGACTAGCCCAAGGTTACCCATCTGGCATGTGTTGGGAGTGCACAAGGTAATCTGGTTCACCAGATAAGCCTCCACAGCTCAAGTGGCAGAGCAGGGAATCAAACCGGGTTCTCCACATTGGAGTGCACCTGTTCTTAACCACTACACCATGCTGGTGTAGAAATTTACCTGGTATCGTGTGTAAGGTTGTCCTTCTTAAGCAGGAGTCCCAAGAGGTTCAGTATGATCGTAAAATGTTTCTTGGTGGCCGTAGTTACCGTGCTGATGACAGCCCCGTCGAACAAGGAAGGGGAAGAGGAGCTCAGGCTGCTAGAGATGAAGTGCTCGTGCCTGAAAATTAAATGTCAGCCAGCGTCATCTGGGACCACTTTGCGCAGAGAGGTATAAAGCGGCAAAGCCCAAACTTTGACTCAGCAAAACCAAGAGTGATTTGGCAAAGGTGCAATCTCTGCGCAATCTCCGGGTCAGTCCTGACCTATGGGGTGATGTCAGATCACGATCAAGGCAGACTATGTTTACAGGTGGTTTTTCTACTAATCTCCTCCGTCATCTACACTTCACCCTCAGTGAGCTGGGTCCTCATTTTACCAGCCTCGGAAGGAGGGAAGGCTAAGTCAACCTTGAGCCGGCTCCCAGAAACCAACTTCCGCCAGAACCAAACACAGTTTGTGAGCAGAGCTTCGATTGCAGCACTGCAGTTTGCCGTGCTGCGCCACGGGACATTAGGATAACAGGATATTTTACAAAATACCCTACAATGCAAGCTTTCATTCATCAGACAGTGTTTTGTGGGGAAACCTAAAAAACTAAGTAGTGGTTGTACACCAGTGTCTGTGGGATGCCATACACACATCCACCAAATTGCTACATGCCTACTGACCAACATGTTCTTCCCGAGGTAAACATCAGTGGTTTAACCAGATGATGACGAAATAACCCTTATTAATGTATTGTCGAAGGCTTTCAAGGCTGGATTCAACTGGTTCTGGTGGGTTTTCCGGGCTGTGTGGCCGTGATCTGGTGGATTTTGTTCCTAACGTTTTGCCTGCATCTGTGGCTGGCATCTTCAGAGGTGTATCACAGAGAAACAGACTTCCCTCTGTGACACACCTCTGAAGATGCCAGCCACAGATGCAGGCAAAACGTTAGGAACAAAATCCACCAGACCACGGCCACACAGCCCGGAAAACCCACCAGAACCAGTAACCCTTGTTACTTTTTTATATCCAGAATCTTATCAAAGGATAATTTCCTTTTTTTTTACAACTCTGTTGCGTTTTACTCTGCTAAACAACTGAGTCATTTCAGCTCTTCTATCAAAAATAACCCTTCGATGGGTGGACGTTAGCTTTTTTTGTGGCTTACGTACTGGAATGAACTCCCTTCATACCTAGTGCAATGTGAATACAGTGTGTAGAGCACAGCAAACTGGACGGCAGGGAAGTAAACCGCAATGTCGCCGTGCGCAATCATCAGGTTTTTGCTCAGCAACGCAAACACCGTTGGAGATAAAGCCCACATCTGCCGAGGCAATAGTAAAGAACAAAACAGTCAGCGTCATTATGCTACTATCAGGCCCGATGGTTGCTTAGTTGCTAGGAGAAAGCCGGGCAGGGGGATAGCAACAAATGCCAAGCCCAGAAATAACTGGCTCAAATTCACAGGAGGATTTCTTGTGAAGTCTAATACTAAAGGCATGCAATGGCTTCACAAATTTATAAAACCCTGAACAGAGCGAATTTCTACTGTATTTAAGAACATAAGAAAGAGCCTGCTGGATCAGACCAGAGTCCATCTAGACCAGCACTCTGCTACTCGCAGTGGCCCACCAGGTGCCTTGGGGAGCTCACAGGCAGGAGGTGAAAGCAATGGCCTTAAGAACATAAGAAAGAGCCTGCTGGATCAGACCAGAGTCCATCTAGACCAGCTCTCTGCTACTCGCAGTGGCCCACCAGATGCCTTTGGGAGCTCACAGGCAGGAGGTGAAAGCAATGGCCTTAAGAACATAAGAAATAGCCTGCTGGATCAGATCAGAGTCCATCTAGACCAGCACTCTGCTACTCGCAGTGGCCCACCAGATGCCTTTGGGAGCTCACATGCAGGAGGTGAAAGCAATGGCCTTAAGAACATAAGAAAGAGCCTGCTGGATCAGACCAGAGTCCATCTAGACCAGCACTCTGCTACTCGCAGTGGCCCACCAGGTGCCTTTGGGAGTTCACAGGCAGGAGGTGAAAGCAATGGCCTTAAGAACATAAGAAATAGCCTGCTGGATCAGACCAGAGTCCATCTAGACCAGCACTCTGCTACTCGCAGTGGCCCACCAGATGCCTTTGGGAGCTCACAGGCAGGAGGTGAAAGCAATGGCCTTCTGCTGCTGCCGCTGCTCCCGAGCACCTGGTCTGCTAAGGCATTTGCAATCTCAGATCAAGGAGGATCAAGATTGGTAGCCATAGATCGACTTCTCCTCCATCAATCTGTCCAAGCCCCTTTGAAAGTTATTCAAGTAAGTGGCCATCGCCATCTCCTGTGGCAGCATATTCCATATTTGTTAGTAGCTACGATAAAAATCTCTATGCCCAAAAGGACACACATCATTCCCAACCGACCCCTCCCCACCGTCCCAACAAAGGAAACTTATACATAGTGGAAAACACCCGTGTATGCGATGTGACCGCAAACGACAGGCACGTACACTTGCTCTCCACTAAAGAGGGTCAAAAGTGAAACCAGAGAGCTTTTTCTTGCTCACAAAATCTGTGAGCCTACCCTTAAGTCCAGAAGGCAAAAATAAAAAAGGTTCCCTGGTCTAGCAAAAATGTACTCACCCGCCCTTGTTCACTACTTCATAGCTGACCAACGGCCCACAAAATACTTTTGATTTTGCAAAAGACACCCCCGTTGTACTTACGCCAATCAACGAGTTCTTTGCATTTCCAATCGTGGTGAGGGCACTCAGGTCAAATATCACCACAAACTTGGCATTCGCCACGTCAAACACGTGGCTCTTGAAAGCGTCGTGCTGGATTTCGGAACAAGCTTCCGGAAGTTGCAAGCTGCACAGGAGGCTGTTCAAGGCGCACGCCATTTCCCCCAGGATCAGCTTGTAGGCTGTCTCCAGAACAGGAATGTTCTTGAGGCTCAATACTGCTTGATAGACAGCGTGCGCCGCCGCAACAACCTGGGAAACCGAAAATGTCCGACATGTCACTCAAGCGCAGACCGCTTTGCGGTGAAGACGTCTGCAGCCGATTAGAAAACAATGACAACTGCACACCACACATCTACTACAGGTAATATACTAGTTTTAAAAGAGTTAGTCAAACTAATATGAGCCCTTCGGGGATAGGGCGGGATATAAAACTAAACGATAAACAAACAAACAAACAAATATCTGCAGCGCTTGCCACCCTACTATAGATCTCTTTTCGTCAGAGGCCAATTTACTGGCGGTCCCCGGCCCCTCAATGATGCAGCTGGCCTCCACACGGGCCACAGTCTTTATGGCTCTGGCCCCGGCCTGGTGGAACACTCTTCCTCCAGCTGTCTGGGCCCTGCGGGATCTTGGGAGAATTCCGCAGGGCCTGTAAGACAGAGTTGTTTCGCCGAGGGTCCAGCCGCTGAGGTGGTGCCCCCCCTTTTCTTCTGCTCTGGTTTTACATCAGGGTGCCCTATATCCTTGGGACCCGCCGTCCTCCCCTTTTTCTGTTCTGAGGGGAGGGTTTGATATTAGGTTTATTGGGCGCCTTCTACTTTTACTTTATAACCGCTGTTTTAAATGGGATTTTATCACTTATCTCAGTAATTTAAATTGTTGGAGCCTGTGTAAATTGTTGTATTGTTTGCTCCTCGTTAATAGTGTATTAGATTTTATGTTGTAAACCACTCTGAGCCCCTGGGGGATAGGGCGGTATAAAAAACTAATAAGTAAGTAAAAATGAGAAATAGAGAAGTAAGTGGGGTGGCAGTAAGGTATGAAGTAAGTGAAGTAAGTAAGTAAAGTAAGTAGAGTAAGTAAGTAAGTGATAGTAGAGTAAGTAGAAGTAGAAGTAGAGTAAGTAAAGTGGCAAAACGGAAACAAACAAACAAATAAATAAATTTTAAAAAGCTGTTTTGTCAAATAAAGGAGAAAAGATAAGCTACCGGGGTTGCCATCTTAAAACCTTATAGTATATCTACTTGTCACTGTGCAAAAAGTGAATTTCATTCCTTTAAAGCCATGTTCTAAAGTTTCCCTTCTCTCTCACATCTCTGAGAATTACTTACACTCCCATTCAGCCCAATCACAAGATACGTGTCACGTTACTTAAAAGGTTTCGCGCAGCCCCCTAAAGGAATACACACACATAGACACAATAAAGCCCCAGTTTGCATTGCTCGATGCGGAAAGGGACGATTGATTCCGCCAAACCAGAACTGCAAAAGCATTCATGACACATGACAGGAGACAAATGGTTTTATTTATGCCTCGACTTTTGATTTACAGAAAGAGAGCTGTGAAATGGTAAAAAGCTGTGCTTTGGGGACACTGTTTACTAGTGTGCGGGTGAAAACTTCCTGCCGTGGAAAATTGTGAAACTACTTATCTATGCACTCTGCCACACAAAAACTGTACCTGCAGCGGTCACTCTATTTCAAAAAGGATAAGCATACTATAAAAAATTCTTGTGTAAACATCTTGGTTATCCTCATGAATACATATTTACAGGCATATGAGAGTGTCTGCTTTCAAATGTTGCAATTACCACGTTAACAAAGTGCTTTAAAGATGTATATGGGTTAAAAAAAATTTCAACTTTACCTCTTTTTCCTTGTGGTAGCGGAGCACAAGCAATTTAGACTCTGGTATAAATAGCTTCTCTATAAACGACGATGGAAGTTTTGTATTTATTTGTTCAACAATCTAGACAAAAATAAGCACTCATCATATCAACAACCCCTTATTAAATCTTCCATTTTTTTTCAATTTAGCTTTTAAGACATTCAATCAGATAACTGCCACAACTAAAAACGAACAAATTTAAAGGTGTGGCCATATAAAATACTCACTAAAGTTGCCAACTGTTCAGAAAGGGTGATTGATCATCCCAAACAGAGATCAAAGATATAGTATGGTATAATCTGTTAAATTATAATGGCGTTACAATGATTCCTGAAATCAGCAGGGGCCTTTGGTGCAAAGCTAATCTACATTTTGGCAGGAAATCAAGTTTTTATACATGTCATAATAGATCCAATCATCAGTTATGAATGTCAGCATATTCTAAAACCATTATTCAAATTTCAACCCCGCAAAAAGAAACCCAATTGCTCTCTTCTCCC
This sequence comes from Sphaerodactylus townsendi, assembly GCF_021028975.2. Lineage (NCBI taxonomy): Eukaryota > Metazoa > Chordata > Lepidosauria > Squamata > Sphaerodactylidae > Sphaerodactylus > Sphaerodactylus townsendi. The sequence continues at coordinate 155,921,254 of NC_059428.1, forward strand.
CTCCCTGCTCGTGTGCCTTTCAAAAACATCTAGCCTGATGAAGAGTTTTGAGGAACTCAAGTTTGCAATACAGTCTTGCACCGTTGGTCCTAAGATGGTATTATGTGCATTTTATTTTTGCAGCGATCGGCAACTTCAGGTACTTTCGCCCATGCACGATAATGCACTTTCAATCCACTTTGCAGTTGGGGATTTACTGTGCAAAACAGAAAATCCGCTTTCAAACCTGTGACAGTGCGTTATCCTGCATGTGCGGAAGTGCCCTTCTACCCAACAGTCTTCTCGCCCCACTGGGATCTTTCCACACTTTAAATGAGAACCACCCCAATGAGAGAACCCAAAAACGAAACTAAGTTCTACCCAAGCCCTCCTCTTATCATTTCGTTTAGATAAAGGGGGGGGAAACGTTATCCATTCAGTAAGCCCAGATATGATGAGGGTTGTATGTACCAGCATTAATAAGTTCAACACCGAGATGATATAATCAGTACCGCAAGCCTGACAATTCTCCAGCTGATCCAGCCCATAAGTGATGACCATTTCACAGTGTACATTCATACTGGGATCCAAACTGCCCAGCAAGACACTGACACACTCGTTGGCAGCGGTCAAGACAGCCTCCGAAAAGAAGACCTGGTTGGCGGCAGTCACGCACCTCATGACTCTGTACAGAACCTGGGGGAGAGGGAAGGAAGGAAGGGTGGGAATGAATTCGCAACACTGGCCCTGCACTGGAATTCACAACACTGGTCCTCTGAGCTGGCACTAAAACCGAACCTCCCCCTTAGGGTCACTCTTGTCGTCTCTTTGCTAGGAAGAAAAAACTGTTCTGATGTCAGCAGACGGTCAAAGCGTGAGTTCGATGAGAAGTGGGAATCATATTTTCTATATGTGGCTGAATCAATGACTTAAAAAAATAACTGAAACAATAATATTCGTTGAGATCAAAATTAGACTTAGCAGAATTGACTGAACAGGTTCATATGTCATTAATATGTCTGTAGTTAACGGTTACAAGAAAATTTTAAGTTGCTATAGACCAGTGGGTGTTAGTTAAACCATTAAATAGCAGAATGTGAGATGAAATAAGGACAGAAGGTTCTCTCTTAAAATTGTATAATGTTTATATTTTATGGAATATTAAGATCCATCCTGTTGAAGGGTTTGTTATATGGTAAGGTTTTTTCCTGCTATATGTTTTTCTATTCTCTCTCTGTGTGTGAATAAAAGTAATTAAAATTATTTTAAAAAGAAAAGACTGTTCGGTATAAAATTCATAACCTCTATTTAACTGAAAAGAAAACCAAAAAGTGTGGAAAATACATGTGTTACATCCTACTGGTTTACAAAGAGAGAGACTTATAACACATGCTGAGCTGTTAAGACTTTCTGCCACTCTGTTTATATTCGCTTCCCGCAATTTATGAACCGAACCGGCGAGCAGAATGAAGTGTACCAGCGAGTCTTACATCAGTGACATAAGCTTCAGTAATTGGTGGCCCTCTGATGGGACTGAAACGCTCCCCGATGCTCCTCACCACCGTACTGAAAACCCGAAGCAGTGCCGCCAGTTTGGGCAGCGAAACAGAAGGAGGTGGTATATCTTCATCGACGGATTCGCCAGACGCCACGTGGCTGAGATCCTACATAAAGACAAACAGAAGGACCACTCAAACAGGAGTCATCCGTGCCAACCAAGCGTGCCAAGGTGAGATCTGGTTTTCAGACTCTCGACTTGCACACGCCCCTTTCGCAATACACTACAGGGCTGCAAAGCTTAACTTGGCTTTATGTGATAAATTCTGAATGATTGCGTCAATGTTTATGCAGAGGAGGACAATGGCACGCCGCCTCTGAAAAGTCCCTTGCTGGGGTTGTCCTAAGTCAGCTGTGACTTGATGACTCTTTCCATCACCGGGCTCACACCTGATGGTGATGGTTAAGGGTCATCAAGTCATGCTCCGTGAACAGAACTGGTTAAAAACAAGGCGGATTATTTGATCACGTGAGTTCTACCCTATCTGTCAATTTGGAAGGACCCCGAAATTATCTCCGCTCCCAAAAGCAGCTTGCCTGCAATGATAATTTGGGATGCTCCTGTTCATCTGGTGCACAGGTGTCAAACTCGCGGCCCTCCAGATGTTATGGACTACAGTTCCCATCACCCCCTGCCAACACGATGCTGGCAGGGGATGATGGGAGACAATAACCTCTTTATCCTGGGCTCCTTATTCCATTTCTATGATTGATTCTGACATAACAATACGCCAGGATGACGTCCCACTAAAACTCCAGTTCTCATTAAGTTTTTCATTAAATCTCACTCACTCAGCTGTTGAAAATGTGCCTATTTGGCAAATAACATGGAGTACAGTACCACTTTGTTATTATCAGCTTAATAAAAATGTCTGCCATCAGGGCTGACGTCTCAAACAACAGCGGTGCCAAACTGGAAGGGGTTTGCCATTTATCCCAAACAGCTACTATGAAAGTTTAAAAAAGGGGTGCATAGAAGACCAAAATGCTGGCATTGCAGCCAAACATCCTGATTCAAACATTACATGTTTTTCCTGATCTTCACACAGATCAAATACTTCCTTCAAATGCAATTTTAACGCGTTTTACACAAAACATGTCACTGACAAGCTACAGGAAGTTGACCCTTTCCCAAAACCCAACATAAAACACAAAATGCACAGGAAGGGAGAGGTTGTGTGATACCCTCCTCCTTTTCACCCGTCATCCTCATTGTATTACCTCAGCATACGCTTCCATATCTTCTAGGAACTGACCCAAAAGCGTGGTAGAAAATGCGAGATCAGCTACCCAAAAAGGCTCCAGGCTCTGTAACCATCCTGCCAAAAAAGGAACAATCCAGACCAATAAAAAACAGGTGCAGAGTGAAAGCCTAAATGGCTTCACATATTAGAAGAAGAAGAAGAAGAAGAAGAAGAAGAAGAAGAAGGAGGAGGAGGAGGAGGAGGAGGAGGAGGAGGAGGAGGAGGAGGAGGAGGAGTTGGATTTATGTCCCCCCTTTCTCTCCTGCAGGAAACTTAAAGGGGCTTACAATCTCCCTGCCCTTCCCCCCTCACAACAAACACCCTGTGAGGTAGGTGGGGCTGAGAGAGCTCCGAGAAGCTGTGACTAGCCCAAGGTCACCCAGCTGGCGTGTGTGGGAGTGCACAAGCTAATCTGAATTCCCCAGAGAAGCCTCCACAGCTCAGGCGGCAGAGCTGGGAATCAAACCCGGTTCCTCCAGATTAGATACACAAGCTCTTAACCTTCTACACCACTGAAGGAACATAAAGGTAAACAAACAGTCCAGTTCTGTCGTGCTCGACTACAGGTGCTTGGTGCAGCCAAGCACTGACAGTGCACCATCTTAAACAGGGAAACCAAAATGGCGGAGAACGGTCAACTCAACTGAAAGCTGGGCAGAGGTAAAGAAGCATGTCTAGAAGCCAGCGTGGTGTAGTGGTTAAGAGCAGGTGCACTCTAATGTGGAGAACCAGGTTTGGTTCCCCGCTCTGCCGCTTGAGCTGTGTAGGCTTATCAGGAGAACCAGACTGTGTACTCCAACACATGCCAGCTAGGTGACCTTGGGCTAGTCACAGTTCGTCAGAGCGATCTCAGTCCCACTCACCTCACAGAGAGTTTGTTGTGGGGGGGGGGGGGGGGAAGATTGTAAGCCCCTTTGAGTCTCCATACAGGCGAGCAAGGGGGGGGGGATATAAATCCAAACTCTTCTTCTTCTCTTCTTCTAATATGACACTGTGGCCCCTTCCGCACACGCAAAATAATGCGTTTTCAAACCACTTTCACAACTGTTTGCAAGTGGATTTTGCCATTCCGCGCAGCTTCAAAGAGCACTAAAAGCAGTTTGAAAGTGCATTATTCTGCATGTGCGGAATGAGCCTGTGATCGCTACACCACAATGGTCTCTGATAGAACACATGGCTTGGACCTAGGAGGTTCTGGTCTCAACCCTGACCCCTCCCGTTTGACAAACCACAGACCACAGGGCTAGCAAAGGTTCTCTGCCCCAGATGCTTGGGATCAAATGATTATGAGTCAGACGAATCACTCATCTGACATCATACACAGAATTCACATCCAGGGAATCCAATTTCACACTAGGGGGTTGCATACGGCTGGCACGTACAGATGTTTCACTTTTCAAGACTTACCAGAGACCTGCTGGGTCAAAGAAGGTTTCTGAGTGTGATCGATATGCCACCCAACCAGGATGTCAACAGTGTCCTTGGAAAGCAACAAACCAACAACAAAAAAAGTTAGCCCATCTGTAAAACCCGATCGGCGGACACGAACTGAAAGCGAGGTGAACCGGCTTACCCGAAAGTTGGTGCTGAAAATGTGGGGGTAACATCGGGACACGAGAAGGATGCACTTGACACATTTACACAGCAGTTCTGGAGTATCCACGTTCTCCAGGATAGATTGCAAGCTAGTCATCACAAGCTTGAAGACGGCAAAACAAAGACCCCCCCAGGAAGATAAACAACACTAAGTCAGTTTATTCCAAGCACTATTTGCAGACTTCCAAACAATCAATTCAGTCCGTCACAGAACCTGGTTAACAGTGACTCATTTAGAAAGGCTGGCTTTGAAAACAGAAGGCGGCTCCAGCTTGAACTGTTGGCCTTCGCCACATGATGTGCGTTCAGCACGTGAATCATGCAAGCGGAAAATCTTCCGAGACCTGCCAAGAGCTGACAGAACGGAGACAGCTCCAAAATACTGTGAGGCCATTCCAGGATGACCTACGGCCTGCTGAAAGGGACACGCCCACTTCTATCACCTGTCTTTTCTAGATATGTTATGTCTGTTTGCTAGGTCCCTCCCACCTGGTGCCAGCTTTCCACTGTTCTTTTGGAGCATTCCTGTCCTTCCCACAGGTAAACAGATGAATTAATCCGCAGGTAAACAGACGGCTGGCACAACACCTGTGCCCCCTACTGACAGATCAATCTGCGCTCAGTGAAGAGGTCTTTTCTGCTGTACCTTTGGGCTCGCAGTCACATGAAACAACACACATTTTCCTAGCCTATAAAAGGCTGGAAGATTTTTTTTATGTGTAAGTTTACAAAGAGTTCGATCAACAGGACTGCCAGTCTTGGTAGTGGAGACTGACCATTTAAGGCTGTTGCTGGTAACCGTTCGCTGCCTCTCTTTACTTAGTTTTTTTCCACATCAGTAACAAACTGAAATCACAACCTGAGTCATCACTGGCAACCCTCACAACAAACTGCAGTGCTATCCAGAGAACTTTTTTTAGAAGTCCAATTCCCCACTCCTGCTGGGTGACCTTGGGCCAATCACAGTTTTCTCTGAACTCTATCAGCCCGTGCAGAGGTGGGTGATGGCCTTCTGCCCCACGGCGTTGCCATAAGTTTGCTGTGACTTGACAGAACTTCTCACTGCTACTAGCAACACATTTCAAACACTTCTGGATTCCAGATATTTGGAATAAGGAGAAAAAGAAGGAAGACAGAGGAGAAAAATGCGCAAAGAGAAGAGGCAGGGTGGAGCAGGTAATCCAGAACATGCTACACCCCTTGGAGGCGGGAATTAAACTGGAGGAAATGAGGCGGTCCCACTGCAAAGGAAGAGGAAGAAAATCCATTTCCTGCCTCCCTGACAGGACGATTTCCTGCCTCCCTGACTGGACGATGGGAACCACCCACAAGATGTCCTCTATCTCAGGGGAGAAAGCACTATTGGTTGTGGCTTTAACACTAATAGTCAAAACTTAATATTACTTCTATGCATTTTAGAAAATCATTCCATCTCCGAAAAGACAAATGGGTCCAAATTTGGCTTTTTGCTCTTACTTGCATGATGGATGAAAAGGCTTTCTTCTCTCCCACGGTCTCCAGCGCTTTGTACATTGCGCACAAATAAAGGAGTTTAACTTCGTCTTTAGTGGATGAGCTGAATTTGCTAAAAATCCATTTAAAGATCTTCTCAGCTTCGTAGCTCAGAGAAGCACAAAGCAGGCCGAGACAGCAAGCGCCCTCCTGTCTCAGCTCTTGAAGCAATTTGCTACTGCATTGACACAAAAAGACGAAAAACATTGTTTACTTGTGGAAACTAGACCTTTTATCCAACCAGGAGGACACAGACCTGCAGAAATGGTTCTCGCAGAATACCCCACTTTCCCTAGGACAAATGTGAAAGCCCACGATCGTCCACAGTGGGGTCTCTCTATTTGCCCCCACTCATCAAAGATCCAACTTATACATTCGAGGACATTCCTCTGTAGCTTCCTGGCCACAGGTGAGAGTTGCACGGCTATTGGATTTCAGGTGTGCACAGACAAAGGTAAGAATAAAAACTGTCCAGCCCCCCAGCATTAATTCTCTCACCCACATACATCCCTGCAGGCATGCTCTCTTTGAGCAAAATGTTTGCCAGAGGAATTCTGATTACTTAGTGACCTTTTCACTAGCTGAGAAGTTCTCCCTCAGATAATTCAACGAGGGAAAAACCCCACGGAAACACTCTGCATTTTGGAAAACAAACGAAATCAAACTGACAGCAGTTTGACGACTTCCACTCCAACTTACCTTTCGTTAAGCACATCATGTATGGCAGTCAAGATATTATCCAGCTGTTTAACTAGCACCTGAAACAGAAGGCATGCACAACTTTTAGACTCGGTTCTACCAGCTACAAGTTCAGTCTGCTGAAGCATTAAAGAAGGCAAGCGGTGTTTGCTGTTCTATGTCTCCCTGTAAGCCCGTTTTGCACAAGGCAGAATGGATGCTCTACCACCTGCTAAACTCAGACCCCACACCTGATGCACTGTAATAAAACACCACGTGCGGTGCTGTGCAGCTCAGCCCACAGGCTACGCACCAAACAAGACACCGTGTCCAGAAAGCCTCTGCAAGAGTCGCTGAAAACTTTGAGACATCCTGTCATTTCACATGGGAAATTCAGTTTTGAGGGGAGGAACTCAAGTCCCTGGAAAACTACTTTCTAGCCACGCCAACCCCCTCCCTTGAACAATTCACTGAATTCAAAAGGTCGAAACGAAGAGCTGGTTTTCCATGTTCAACTGTGTTCACAGAGTAGCCTTTCGGCGTAAAGCACCCACAGCTGTTTGCACAATAAATCCTCGTGGGTCCTGATGAACATGTGAAAGTCACTTCCCTCTCTAGGAGGAATCCGGAAGGATGGAGAAACCTCCGTCTTGCTCACAGGGCCGACAGAAAAGCTGATAAGCACTGAGAGCACTTGCCAGCGCCTGATCTCTTCCTAAGCTCAAAGACACCACAGCCCTGGCTGCTGCGTGTTTCCCGGAACAGAAGTATTTTGTCAGAAGAGGGCCACCGTCCTCCTTTCAACTGCCATGTGACTGGTCGTCCCCATCTCTTTCCCCTCCGAACTGCTATGAAAGATCAGCCCTCAACAGGGCAAAAAGAGAGAAACAGAGCCGGTTCGTGTCGGAGCGACAAAAAGGTGAGGAATATGTAAGGCATTAAGTGCTCTTCAGTTCCACTGGCTGTGGGATGGGACAGTTCTTGCCCACTCCTTCAGGGTTTCAAGCAGTTACAGGTGAGGTCAGTTTGTAAACAGAGCTCTGAAGAAAAAACACTGTGCCCAGAAAAGCCTCTTAGTTCCATAAATGACACAACCACGGGAATGCGAATATTTTCTCTTCTACCCGCTAGTTAACTTTTGACCCGACAGTCATTTTGTTACAAAGACCAGAAAGTTAAGGGAAAAGAGAAAGATTTACAGGGCACTACAGCCATGGTGGTGAACCTATGGCACTCCAGATGTTCATGGACTACAACTCCCATCAGCCCCTGCCAGCATGGCCAATTGGCCTGCCATGCTGGCAGGGGCTGATGGGAATTGTAGTCCATGAACATCTGGAGTGCCATAGGTTCACCACCACTGCACTACAGTAGGAGCAGCAGTGGCGTAGGAGGTTAAGAGCTCGTGTATCTAATCTGGAGGAACCGAGTTTGATTCCCAGCTCTGCCGCCTGAGCTGTGGAGGCTTATCTGGGGAATTCAGATTAGCCTGTACACTCCCACACACGCCAGCTGGGTGACCTTGGGCTAGTCACAGCTTCTCGGAGCTATCTCAGCCCCACCGACCTCACAGGGTGTTTGTTGTGAGGGGGGAAGGGCAAGGAGATTGTGAGCCCCTTTGAGTCTCCTGCAGGAGAGAAAGGGGGGATATAAATCCAAACTCTTCTTCTTCTTGTTCACGCACACTCCAAACCTAACAGAATGCCACCTCTCAAGACAAGGACTGTCACGTTAACATGTCAACTGAAGGCAAATATCCACACGCTACTTAACCAGTTTGTTCTCTGGCTGCTGAATGAATTCTTTCAGTTGCTTTACAGTAGCCAGTCTTCGATCTCTGTCGTCTTCCCGAGTAATCCTCCGAAGAAGATTTGACAGTCGAGACTCATCAGAGTAAGACAATGATCGCTCTGGAAAGAGAAGCACAACCACGTACGACATTCAGTCAAAACGTCGAAATGAAGCGAGGTACAAGCGAACTGTCCCAGTTACCAAGAAGGGGAAAAAACCACAAGTAGTTCTGCCATCAATTGTGATGTCAAGTTATTGGTTTTCTGAAAAAGAAAGCATATTATGCTTCTAAAAGGGCCAACTGAGAGCAACTACAGAAACGTCTCTAGCTTTCACACAGCCCATTACCACTGTCTGCCTTCTGCTATGACTGCTCCGTCCAGGACTTCATCTAAACCAGGAATTACTACACAGACGGCCATCTTGTCGCACACATGCAAGACAGTGCCTAGGTTCCACCTCTTCACCACACTCTAGGCCAGTGGTGGCGAACCTTTGGCACTCCAAATGTTATGGACTACAATTCCCAATTGCCCATGCTGGCAGGGGCTGATGGGAATTGTAGTTCATAACATCTGGAGTGCCAAAGGTTCGCCACCACGGCTCTAGACAGATTAAAAACAGCACCCAAGACTGAAATGTGCAGAGGAAAATATAGGGCTCTTTAAAGAAGCCAGATGACAGTAAATATGACTGAGAACTAGGCCTGCCCCTACTTGCAAAACCCTGCCTATTCTTCCATGTAGCCCAATTTGTTCCTGGCACGTTAAATACGACAAGGAAGACAATTCAATGGCTCTCGTCAACCTATAGGGGACAAAATAAATTGCTCCAGCTAGCAAGAGCCTTGGGGATGGAGAATCCTGTCCCAGACCCTGGTAAGTACCTTTAACAGACCTAGCCTCATGCCCCTTTATTGTCTCTCAAAGGAGTGAATGGATGCACCGAACATGTTAGGCCTGTCTTCCGAGACAGGGAGCATGCAAAGGGGAAGTGATCCCCAAATATATTATCAATCCTCTTCTTACACCTCCAGCACAACAGGCATTGTTCCAAAATGGCCTAAAAGCATAAAGATCCAGCCAGTTTTCCGGGGGAAGGGTTGCACTTTTAATCTCTCTTTTCCACCTCTCTTACTCCATTTAGTGTTGTCACGGGAGAAAAAGCAATTGGCCTGCTTCAGAGGGCCGGCAATTCACCTAACCATTACCCCAGAAAACACCCATGTAGGAAGGAGCCTAAGAAACATAAGAGAGAGCCTGGATCAGACCAGAGTCCATCTAGTACAGCGCTCTGCTACCGGCAGTGGCCCACCAGGTGCCTTGGGGAGCTCACAGGCAGGAGGTGAAAGCAGTGGCCTTAAGAACATAAGGAAGAGCCTGCTGGATCAGAGCAGAGTCCATCTAGTCCAGCACTCTGCTACTCGCAGTGGCCCACCAGGTGCCTTGGGGAGCTCACAGGCAGGAGGAGAAAGCAATGGCCTTAAGAACATAAGAAATAGCCTGCTGGATCAGACCAGAGTCCATCTAGTCCAGCACTCTGCTACCGGCAGTGGCCCACCAGGTGCCTTTGGGAGCTCACAGGCAGGAGGTGAAAGCAATGGCCTGCCTTAGAACATGGGAAGAGCCTGCCTGGATCAGAGCAGAAGTCCATCTGGTCAGTCCAGCACTCCTGCTACTTTGCGCGGTAGCCCACCAGGTGCAGCTTAGGGGAGCTCTCAGAGGCAGGAGGGTGAAAGCAAAGTGGCCTTAAGAACATAAGAAAGAGCCTGCTGGATCAGACCAGAAGTCCATCCTGAGATCCAGCACTCCTGCTACTGCTTGGTGGCCACCAGGTGCCTTGGGGGGCTCAGGCGGGAGGTGAAAGCAAGCTATTGCCCAAGAACATGAAAGAGCCACTGGATCCAGACCAAGAGTCCATCTAGTCCAGCATCACCTTTCGCAGTGGCCCACCAGGTGCCTTGGGAAGGCTCAGAGGCCTTGGGAGGTGGCTGTGTATGCAGAAAGAGCCTGCTGGATCAGACCAGAGTCCATCTAGTCCAGCACTCTGCTACTCGCAGTGGCCCACCAGGTGCCTTGGGGAGCTCACATGCAGGATGTGAAAGCAAGGGCCTTCTGCTGCTGCTGCTGCTGCTCCTGAGCATTTGGTCTGCTAAGGCATTTGCAACTTCAGATCAAGGAGGATCAAGACTGGGAGCCATAGATCGACTTCTCCTCCATCAATCTGTCCAAGCCCCTTTGAAAGCTATCCAGGTTAATGGCCATCACCACCTCCTGTGGCAGCATATTCCAAACACCAATCACGCGTTGTGTGGAAAATATGTTTCCTTTTATTAGTCCTCATTCTTCCCCGCAGCATTTTCAGTGTATGCCCCCTGGTTCTAGTATTGTGAGAAAGAGAGAAAAAATTCTCTCGGTCAACATTTTTTACCCCGTGCATAATTTTATAGACTTCAATCATGTCCCCCCTCAGCCTGTGACAAATTATGCTAGACGAATGACAGGATATGACACATGCTCAAAAGTGAAGGGAGAAGGAAGGAACATCACAGTTCCAAGCCTCACCACATTCTCCAAAAGAACTTTCTTACTGTAGCATTTCATTTTGCCGCCACACATTTTCAGACTCCGCAGTCCAACAGGGCTTCACATTTGCTTGAGATTCCATTGCACTCGGGACAACTGCGGTCACAATGGAGGGATTTCAGTTCTTCCACAGAGTCGGCAGAAACCTTACCTTGTGTTTTCCTCATGTCTTTTGCGCCTAAAGCACGATTCCCATGCTGAACAGTGGTAAAATCAGGATTGTTCACATTGTTAACTCTCAGCTCTTGCCCCAACGACTTCCGACCATAAGTATTTTCCCCAGATCCTCCATTGACGCTGTAGCCACCTAAAAATGGCGATATCAGAAGTCACAATTTGTCGGTTTCTCTTGGGAGTCACATACTACACGGTTTTTTACTCCATTAGTACAACCTCTTAGCTAGCTGCTCCTCCCCAAGGAATTTCATCCCATAACGCCTCTTTTAAATGGTTGTCTCATGCTGATTTAATTACAACAGCTAGCATTTCCTGTTACATATAAATATTATTAAGTACCCTTTTCTTCATTCTGTACATCAGCGGGGACTCGGATATCATCATGTCTATGTCGAGACACCGCCGCTGAATTTGAGGGTTGTAATCCATAGGAGGAGGAAGAACTCCGGTCTCTGGATGAAGAGTATTTTAAATTCTCTTGGTCAGTTGATGCACTATCAGTTCTGCAAAAAAGTAGTAAAGATCTCAAGTTGGGTATAGTCCAACATATACATTTCTCAAGCACACATGCTTTCAAAAAAGGAAATTTGGAAAGGGCGGAGCATAGAAACATGATGGAACATAGGTACCTCACAGCTGCTTCAGAAATCGTGATAAATATTACATATCCCTCAGAATAACAAAATTGTACAGAAGGATTACCATTAAAAGACTTTAATCTTGAACAACTGTAACAGATTGTGGTGTGTTTTCCGGGCTGTGTGGCCGTGGTCTGGTGGATCTTGTTCCTAACGTTTCGCCTGCATCTGTGGCTGGCATCTTCAGAGGTGTATCATAGAGGGAAGTCTGTTACACACTGTGACAGATGAAGAGGCCAGCCACAGATACAGGCGAAACGTTAGGAAATGGAACTACCTGAGCTCTGTTCCACACTGACAACTCTAACCTTCAGTTGAATCCGGCTGTGAAAGCCTTCGACAATACAACTGTACCAGACACAGTTCAGTTCTGCTGTTTTTCCTACTTACAGCAAGCAACAGTGCATAGCCTGGAAATGTACAATGTACAACCCAGTTCCACAGAAAGAGATCTATCTATCAAAGACTGCAGTGACTCTTGTATCATCAGATTAATTTCCCATGCAAGCAAAATGATGTTTAAATTTTACAATCCAGACTTTTACATGTGGATCAAGATATGCCGGACGATTCAAGTGGACTCGGGAGAATCTTATTACTGATAGGTTTTTTTTAAGTTTGCCACCCTGTGGCCCCTAATTGGGTAGAAAGATGGTACAAATAAAATAAATATTTATGCATACCCCATACATCAATATATGGACTGTACTGCATGCAAGCAAGATCTACCGTGTTTCCCCGAATATAAGACAGTGTCTTTGGGAGCAAAAATTAATATAAGACACTGTCTTATATTAATTTTTGCTCCCAAAGATATGCTATGTCTTATTTTCAGGGGGATGCCTTATATTTTGTACTTCAGCAAAACCTCTACTATGTCTGATTTTCAGGGGATGTCTTATATTCGGGGAAACAAGGTAGTTATGAGACCGGGGGGGGGGGGGGGGTTTGCAACATTGGGAAGTGGCTTATGCCACTGCCTGCCTCCATGTGGGCTGAGAGAGTTCTGAGAGAACTGTGACTGGCCCAAGGCTACTCTGAAGGTTTCAGGCAGAGCAGCTGGGAATCGAACCTGGTTAGAACCCCACTGCTGTTAACCACTACACCTCACTGCTCCCTAGAGCACAGTTTCATTGTAGCGCTTTCCATCCTGGGTGAGAGGAAAGGAAATAGGATCCTGTGCTGGAGCATCCCAGGAGTCCTTCCTCGATGGCCTCCTGTGTCGAGATTTTATGTGGAGGCCGCAGTGGCCACCTTCCCCATAGGCTCCGTTCCTCAGCCAGGCACGTTTTTACAGACTTGATGTGGGCTGGAGAGAGCCGGCCCAGTTGCAATGCTACCAGGGAGCTTCCTGGCCACCTGTCATCTACATCAGAGGGCCTGTGTGACTGAGGAACGGGGTTTTGCTAGGACAGGGGTCTGCAACCTGTGGCTCCGGAGCCGCATGCGGCTCTTTCATCCTTGTACTGCGGCTCCGCATGGCTTGGGTCCTCTCAGCCTGCTTTGGAGAGTTGCCCTAAGAGTTAATGGGATAGAGTTCCCGTTCCTAGAGAGGCACAGCCCTAGACAGCTATCCCACTTCCGGCTTTCCTGTCCCAGCTGCCTGGTTGGCTGATGACAGTGATGTAGCACTTGATGGATTTCATAACACACTATAATTGTTTATACAAAGTGTAAAGGTAATATATACAGTGTTATCTTTATTTTAATTGTCAAAAGTATTTGCGGCTCCAAGTGTTTCCTTTTCTGTGGAAAACGGGTCCAAATGGCTCTTTGGGTGTTAAAGGTTGCTGACCCCTGTGTTAGGAGCTTCAAAGGGACGAAGCCCCAATTCTTCCTACCACCATCCCTGCATGTTAAAGCAGCGGTGGCAACATAAAACTGGCTCGTGGGTTCGTATGGGGCAAAGAACTTTCAGGTACATTCCTCGACTTCATACTCCTAACAGCCAGGTCACATATGGACCTAAGTGTGCTAAGCCCACAGACTTCAAGGAGCTGCTTGAAAACCAAGTAAGACTACCTTCTGTCTATGCTGAGAGTAGGTACGGTGAACGTCGCAGTTGGTACGTTGTGCCAGATTCAAAACCACGCAACTCAAAAGAAGAGATGCAAGTAAACTAACAAGGGTCCACAGCTCCTGGAAAAACACCGTAGGCCAATTAAGAACCCCCATCAGTGATTTAAAACGGCAAACATCTAAATGCTTAACCAATCAGGACTTGCTTATACACTGCTGTGAAAATCTACTCTGGCAAAGAGGTTTAAACAGCTACATTCCTGATGCTTCCAAAGGTTGCTTTATTAAATTTTAAAAAAAAGGACCCCTCCAGCACAAAGCAGAGAGACGTACCCTGAACTAAGCTTTATTAAAGTGGTGGACATTAATCTCAACAAGTGTTTCTCTGCCAAAGCTCAGCTTAAAAGCTGTCGGGCAGAATCCGCACAGTAAGTATGAACAGAGCGAAGTTTCGTTTTTAAAAGAAAACAAATCTGAATGTGAAAACAAATTAAGTGAAAACGAATCTGAATGCTGGAGAAGTTTCTAAACAGTTGCAGAAGGCAAAACAGGACGTGTCCGAATCAAGACTCCCATTAATATAGGTGTCAAACCCGCGGCCCTCCAGATGTTATGGACTACAGTTCCCATCATCCCCTGCCAGCATGATGCTGGCAGGATGATGGGAACTGTGGTCCATAACATCTGGAGGGCCACGAGTTTGACACCTGTGCAACAGACTACTTTCATCACCAGTGGGTGTGGGTGTATGATACATTGGTCACTTAGAAGACGAATAACATAAAGTTCATTAAAAACTGTTGTGGAGGGGGAAAAAACAGTTTTAGGGGAAAAAAACTACTACAGTTTATTCACAACACCGGACAAACATGTATGCAAGATTGCAGCCTCGTTGAGTTTTTACTCTGAGCCCAGTTTCGTTACTTGCAAGAGCGACTCAGTGACCCATACAAATTGATACATCAGTACAATAACAGGGTCATTTACCATATGAACAAAAATGTAATAATACCACTCAGCTTATCATAACACTTGCTTTTCTTTTTCTTCCCTTTTTTCTATTTTTACACACACACACACCCGGCAAATAAGCTATTCCAAAACCTAATGTTCACCCCCTATTTATGACTAGAAAGTATTATGTCTTTGAGGGATTCCCAAGAATCCTTACAATCTCTGCAAGCTTCATACATTTAATCGTGGCACACACTTTGACTAACCATTCATTAATTTGGGTGCTGTGTGGTTTCCGGGCTGTATGGCCGTGTTCTAGCAGAAGAAAGGTTAGAGAACACAGTAAGTGTGCTTTCCTGAGCCGTAGTTTTTCCAATCTCCGTGTGTCTTGGAACAATTTCTCCCCGTAGAGATGTTCAATGTATTGTCGAAGGCTTTCACGGCCGGAACCACTTGGGTGCTGTGCGGTTTCTGGGCTGTATGGCCGTGTTTTAGCAGCCCGGAAACCACACAGCACCCAAGTGGTTCCGGCCATGAAAGCCTTCAACAATACATTCATTAATTATTGGGATGTCGAGACCCGGTCATGATCTTTCTTCCTCTATCTTAGTGACCATCGATAAGGTGGCTGCTACCTCCAGATTTTTAATGCTGGATTCAAATATCCAAGACAGGTAACAGAAACAGCTGAGAACTAGTAACCCAAAACTTTTCAGTATTATCTGTATACGCTGCTGCCAAAGCGCTTCCACAAACTCAGTGGTTCTCAACCTGGAGGTCGGGACCCCTTTGGGGGTCGAACGATCCTTTCACAGGGGCCGCCTAAGACTCTCTGCATCAGTGTTCTCCATCTGTAAAATGGATAAATGTTCGGGTTGGGGGTCACCACAACATGGGGAACCGTATTAAAGGGTCGCGGCATTAGGAAGGTTGAGAACCACTGCACAAACTGAATAAAGTCAGCAATCTCTTTGCCCGCAATTCCAAAGTCCTGCAGCATTTCTTAACTTATTTACTTCATCTGAACTCCACCTGTCTCCCCAACAAGGACCCAAAGAGCCGGAGTGGTATAGTGATTAAGAGCATGTGGAATCTAATCTGTAGAACCAGGTTTGATTCCCCACTCCCCCACATGAAGCCTGGGTGATCTTGGGCCAATCACAGTTCTCTCCAAACTCTCTCAGCCCCACCTCCCTCACAAGGTGCTCGTTGCGGGGAGGGGAAGGAGTCTGGGAGCCATGTTGGGACTCCTTGTGGTTGAGAAAAGCAGGATAAAAATCTGAACTCCTCTTCTTACAACCATCTCCCTTGCTCCAATTTATCTTCACAACAGCCCTGTGAGGTACATCAGGCTGGGAGCGTTGCAACTAGCTCAGGTTTACCAAGAAAGGTTCCAGTGGGTAGCAAGTCTCCCAGATCCTAGGCTGACTCACTAGTCACGATGCCACACTGGCCCTCAAGAGTTAAATATCATCTGATCAACTCTTCATGGTAGTCCTATAGGTTAACGGCTACTGAGGACTTTGACTTGCTAAGGAATAAACATATTCCTGAGGTTTACTTGCCTATACGGTATCCTGTTCACCTGCTTGTTTAAACATTTCCCGACTTGAAAACACAGTAAAGATAGTCAGTACATTTCAAACAAACTGTTCCAAAACAGACATGTTATATAAAACCAATACAAAAATGTACTCAACTCCAAAGTGCTATGCACAGTCGTTTATTTCGTGCAGTGCCTTACCGAGAAAAGCTGATAAAATCGGATTATTAAAAACTAAATTCGATTTCATGATGAGAAAGCAACGAACTTTCACTACCAGCCGCACCTACAAAATTCCCCCACTCCGGTCTCCTGTGTACACAAACGGCCTAACTTCCCACTCAGTTTGCGCTTTCTATTGTGAAGATCTACACTTCAGGGGGAAGTTTGAGAGAGTAGCAAAGGATCAGAACTCTGAAATAGCAGTTTTCAGAGCACCAGAATGAGCTTGGAGGGAAGTTATCAAAATGACAAATAAGGCAGAGTTGGGGACTGCTCCTAAATCAGGGGTCTGCAACCTGCGGCTCTCCAGATGCTGGCAGGGGCTGATGGGAATTGTAGTCCATGAACATCTGGAGAGCCACAGGTTGCAGACCCCTGTCCTAAATGAAGCGCAAGACTGAAAAGGTGGAGGTTTGAAGTCTGTTTTTGGTCTCGGGATGCTACGACAATAACGAAAAGCCAGATCACTGCCAGAGTGTGGGCCCAGAGACTGCACAAACAGAAAGGGTTTTTAAAACCAGAACCTCGTGTTACTCTTGTACCAAACAGTGCCCTGTCCTGGACAACCAGGGCTAGCATGATCTCATCAGGTCTCAGAAGCTACGCAGGGTCAGCCATGGTTAGTATTTGAACGGAAGACCGCCAAGGAAGCCCAGGGCTGCTATGCAGAGGCAGGCAACGGCAAACCACCTCTGAACTCCTCTTGGCTTCAAAATCCTACAGGGTCACCGCAAATCAGTTGTGACTTGACAGCCCGTCTCACCACAACCAAACAGTAGAATGTGCCAAGAGAATTATTAACTACAGCATGACTACAACTTTTAAGTTTCTCACCAAAACTGCCGGTTTGAAGCATAGCAGGAATGATGGGTTAACGTCACGGAGTGATGTAGTAAGCCAGCACGCTTCTCGCAGCCTAGCTTATGAAATTAGTTTTAAAAAATTTAAAACTGAGAGACAGAAAAAAGGGAAAGGCTGTTTGAATAGTCAATTGGTGCCCGATCTAAGTGGCACTTGCGTGCCATGAAGCAAGGACAGGGGTCTCCAGAAGGGGCACGAAGTTAGCAAGAAAAGCTTTCTCCACGACTTCTCTTCCTAACGGGAAAAAAAGCTGTGCATGCTTGTAAACACAACTGATAAGCAAAGGAAAGGCAATTCTACTTATTACCAGGAAACTGTTGGGATTCATCTGAAGTGTCTTTAGCATGGGCAAATGACTAAATTTGGGGTGTTGCAGGCTTACTTACAAAAACCACTACAGAATCATCCAACAAACTTCATACCTGACATACACAGAGAGAAGCTGTTTCAGATGTCACATGCCCCTGTGAATCCTCTCTTCAGTTCACACGTGCATCCCTTTCAAGATTTTGGATAGCAAGATGAGGTTTCCCTCCCCCCGCCGAATATACCAACAAAAGAAGTGGTCTTCTATTTGCATACAACTTATGTCCAGTAATTGTTTTTCCGTATATGACATCTTCAAAGGCCAGGGTGATTCTCTCTGAGCGATTGCAGTAAGTATTGCACAATCCCACTAAAGTGACAGTTGCCGTGTTTACGTATTTGAAGGGATAATGTTAATTCCAGATCACTGAGCCATTCAAAATTGCTGACGTGCACGTTTGTGATTCTCACACGTGCTCTCGTGATGTCAACAGAACTTCATTGACACAGCACCCCTTAAGCTGCTTGTAACTGACTTACAGAAACAAACAAGGTAACATTTTCCAACCCCTCCGCTGCTCAAAGAGAACACCAACTAACACCTGCCTCTCTGTTGTGGCTTACCAGTTAGCCAGCCGGCAATAACAAGTTCAGACCTCTCGGAGATCCAGGCATTACAGAAAGTAACAGATCTCCGCAATTTTGTATTGCTTTCATATGCAGAAATGTTACTCTATGGCTAAAATCTTACGCATACCCTAAGGAATCTAATGCAGAACTGCACTGTAAATACTATATTAAAAGATATGCCCTACTTTAGAGAACTAGATGCTAGGCAAGCTGATTTAACTGAAGGGACACACAATTCATGAACAAAAGACACACAACTTGACTGAACGTATTCGCCCACAGAAGGCAGAATCTCTAAATCTTAAATTAAATTCGTCCTAAATAATTTCTCGAAAACAACTTTCCATTTTGACCCTTTTGTTAATTTTCATTCCGTTAATTTTGAGGTCTTCATGGAATCTGTAACAAAAATCTCAACACTGTAAGTCTGGTCCGCCTCTTAATTCGCAGCAGTTTCACTCAGATGCCAAAAAAGACACTGTATCCCACTCCTGAAATAATATTTTACATTGTATTGTCGAAGGCTTTCACAGTTGGAATCACTGGGGTGCTGTGTGGTTTCCGGGCTGTATGGCCGTGTTCTAGCAGCATTCTCTCCTGACGTTTCGCCTTCATCTGTGGCTGGCATCTTCAGAGGATGAAGGCGAAACGTCAGGAGAGAATGCTGCTAGAACACGGCCATACAGCCCGGAAACCACACAGCACCCCAATATTTTACACTGCTGACACTAAATTATGATTAATGGCAAAACAGCAGAGCGTAGGGAAATAATGGCCCATACTGAAAGAAACCTATAACTACATTCCATCTAGTCCAGTGATGGTGAACCTTTTTGAGACCGAGTGCCCAAACTGCAACCCAAAACCCACTTATTTATCGCAAAGTGCCAACAAGGCAACTTAACCTGAATACTGAGGTTTTAGTTTAGAAAAATCAGTTGGCTATCAGGCATGCGTTACTCGGGAGTAAGCTTGGTGGTAGTCGGTGGCTTTGCTTTGAAGCAACTGTGCAACTCTTCCAATAGGTCAGTGGTGGAGAACCTTTGGCACTCCAGATGTTATGGACTACAATTCCCATCAGCCCCAATTGGCCATGCTGGCAGGGGCTGATGGAAATTGTAGTCCATAACATCTGGAGTGCCAAAGGTTTGCCACCACGGCAACAGGTGAATTACGACCCCAGGAGGGTTTACTCAGAAGCAAGCCCCATTGTCAGCAACCGATCTTACTCCCAGGTAAAGGATCACGCTTTAGTTCTTCGCATGAAAATCAGTGGAGTTTAACAGCGCTTAACAGGGTTACCTACACTGATTCCCAAAACTAGGTCTTAGGTTTGATGCTAATAATCGAGCCCAGCAGCCCAGGCCAGCCTAGATGTGGGGGCGGGGGGACGACTCTGTTTGCGCGTGCCCACAGAGAGGGCTCTGAGTGCCACCTCTGGCACCTGTGCCATAGGTTCGCCACCACTGATCTAGTCAATGGTATTTCAAGCTCGAATTTTCTGCCCAGAAATCCCCCCACCCCATACCACACGGTGGTCCATTTTTGCAAAGGAGAGGCCAGCCAAAAGCAGACAGCAGTGTGACATCAGAGGGTCTGCTCTTCAAGGAAAAACAAATAACCACAGCCCAACCCCTAGATCAGTGATGGCGAACCTATGGCACGGGTGCCACAGGTGGCACTCGGAGCCCTCTCTGTGGGCACTTGCACACAGAGTTTGTCATGTGGGGGGCGGAAAATCACCCCCCCCCCCTACATACATCTAGGCTGGCCTGGGCCACTGAGCACAACATGTGCACACCACAGTGAGCAGGAAGGACTCGGCTGGTGGGCCCGGTGCCTGTGCGCCGGGTGGCTGCTTCCGGGGGGGGGGGGCGGGGCGCAGAGGAGGCAGAGATGCTAGAGAGGAACAGAGTGGTACGCGTGGGAGTTGCTGGAGACTAGAGCAGGCTGGCCCCTGCTTGCGCAGGTGAGGGCGGAGGAAGAGGGAGCCAACTGTTCTAAACTAAAACCTCAGCATTCAGGTTAAATTCCGGGTTGGCACTTTGCGATAAATAAGTGAGGTTTGGGTTGCAATTTGGGCACTTGGTCTCAAAAAGGTTTGCCAACACTGCCCTAGATAAACAATTACAATTACAATTCCACTTTGCAGGGGTTAGGGCAGGGGTAGGGAACCTGCGGCTCTCCAGATGTTCAGGAACTACAATTCCCATCAGCCCCTACCAGCATGGCCAATTGGCCATGCTGACAGAGGCTGATGGGAATTGTAGTTCCTGAACATCTGGAGAGCCGCAGGTTCCCTACCCCTGGGTTAGGGGCACTGCACCCCCCTTGATCTGTAAAGTCGAGTAAACTCCCTTCATACCAGAGAATAAGCCTGATTTCTTTTTCAACAAATTGGGTATGTTTATGGCAGGGGTAGGGAACCTTTAACACTCAAAGAGCCATTTGGACCTGTTTTCCATGGGAAAAGAAAACACTTGGAGCCGCAAATAATTTTTGACATTTAAAATAAAGATAACACTGTATATATTGGGTTTTTTAACCTTTTACTCCGCTCATTTTGATAAGTGCATGATGCGTCTGCCCTGCTGCCTGCAGGGCGGGCAAGGATGGGGCCAGTGGCTCAGCTCGTGGAGCCACAGTGCAAGGGCAGAAGAGCCGCATGCGGCTCTCGAGCCGCAGGTTCCCTACCCCTGGTTTATGGTATTAAAAGATAAAATAGGTTGACACTATAGACCCATGATGGCAAACCTCTGGCACTCCAGATGTTTTGGACTACAATTCCCATCAGCAGGGGCTGATGGGAAATGTAGTCCAAAACATCCAGAGTGCCAAAGGTTCGCCACCACGGCTATAGACTATACAGTACTGAACATATATTTTATGCATTTCTGAGCTTCTAAACTTTTTCTGTGGCGTCTGCTGGCCTTTGTGGGTCATCTGTGGCTTTCAGCTCCCAAAATATTCTCATTTAATTCCTTGCGCCGACCTGCGATATGTCGAAACCACGAGGGGGAACCCGTGATGTGAGAGGGATAACCGTACCTAGATCCCAACCAAAATTAAGTGATTTGATATTAGAAGATACTTGGCACTTTCTCTCAATATAAATACTGAAGAAAAATTCTAGGAGGTTTTCTTCCATGCATGAACATTAATCATGGGGCAGATAATGTAAGTTAATTAATATGGGGCAGGTAATCTATTAATACGGGGCAGGTAATCTAAGTAATCATCATGATGCACAAAGTTTAAGGCAAGTAGGTAAAAGTTCCCTTAACAATGATGCATATTCAAAAGACCGAGATGCACTATTAAGCCACATTAAGTGTTTTAAGTTTTTTAAAAGTCTGCATGGAATATGTAAGGATTCAGAATAGATATCACAGCAAGTTTAAACATTTTTAAATGAAAGGAAAACCAAAAATATCCTACACGCCTGTGAAACAGCATTTATGTTTGATAACAGACTTGAAGTACAACTCACTCAGTGCACCTTAACTGCAAACAATGCCAACTTTGTTTCAAACTCTTCTCTCTCAATTAACTGCCAACGAAAAATGCACGGACAACAGACTACTACGCAAGCCACAGGATCGCCTTCAGAGTCTCAACGCCCACCTAGCTAGACTTCCTCTCTTCTGGAAAAGTTAAAAAGTAATCAGAGGAGCGTCGAAGTAGCGATTCAAATGTCCTGTGAGATTGTCCCGGCAGGTGACAGAAGCAAAGAAAGGGGTGAAATCAATGAAGTGAAATCTACGATATTAATAACAAATTCTGCCAGGAAAGAGGCTGGAGCAACTGTGAGTGCTGTCAGGTTCCTTGCTGCTCACATTATCCAAACAGAATTAGCTGCAGAAGAACCTTAAGACCTTTGAAGTTACCCCCATACTTCTCAGCCTTCATCAGTCAGCCTCCTATAAATGATGCCACAGTTCTCTCCCTCTGCATCAGCTCTCAATCACTCCAGAGAAGGTGTTGTGTTTGTCCGTTGCAGCAGAAACAAACAGCGGCCCTGTGGCACCATCCAAGACCAACAACCTTTTATCCAGCACAACCTCCCATGAACTATTTATTCATTTAATTCAATGTATGGGCCACCTTACCCCATACAACAGTGGTGGCGAACCACCATGGCCATACAAGCTCGGGGCGGCTTACACCATCAAAATACAACATCAAAATCAATAGAATATATTTATCCGCTTCTTCAGATGCAACAGGTACCTTCTTTAAGTGGACTCCAGTGGCACCCCTGAAGACAAACCAGATTTTGTTACAGACCCAGCTGTCCTGGACTACAACCCCTTCTTCAGATGATGAGGCACAAGGAACACATCAGATGCCACAGAGTGAGGATCAACTCAGAGCATCTGAGGGAGCGGACTGTAGTCAGCAAAGCTGAAACTGAGGTTAAATTTCGTCTCCTTTCTGTAGTGCCAAAGATCCCAATGAACCTGCAGGCGTGGGCTATAGGCCACAAGCACCGATGCTGGAGCAAAGCTTTGGTTGTCTGCACAAGCAGATGCAAGCCAACGTGGCGTAGCGGTTACAGTGTCAAACCACAATGGGGGAGGCCCAGAATATCCATTCTGCCACGGAAGCTCGCTGGGTGACCTGGGGTCAGTCACTTCCCAACAGCCTAACCCGTCTCACTTGGCTGCTGTGATGAGGATAAAATGTCAGAGGAAAGGACCACGTTGCAATCTGCTTCGGCTCCCAATTGGAGAGAAAGTTGCCGGCATAAACACTTCAATAATGATAGCGGGCTCTAGTCCATAGAAGCCAGTACCAGAGCAACACCTTGCTCACCTTTATGGACTCACAAGTGCCAGTTTGTTCATGTCCCCACAATCTATCCCCACCCTGACACAATCCTCATTTCCCACACCACTGTGCAACAAATAGCACAAATTCCACAAAACCTCCCCTTCCAAAAAGGGCTGCTGGGTGTCTCTTGGCCACCAGCGGGAGTAGGGTGGCCAGATCCAGGTTGGGAAGCTCCGGAAGGTTTACAGGTGGAACCTGAGGAGGACAGAGGCCACAGAGTCACAGAGTCCACCCTCCAAACCATCTAACTTCTCCAACAGAATTGATCTCTGCAGTTTGGCGGTGAGCTGTCGTTTCAGGGAATCCCCAGGTCTCACCTGGAGGCTGGTTTACCTAGGAAAGCATTTGGGGTACAATGGAAACCTAGGAAAGCATTTGGGGTACAATGCCATAGAGTCAAATCCTCCCAAACAGATTGTCTCCAGGGAAAATGATCTCTGTAATCCAGAGCTGAGCTGTCGTTTCAGGGAAACCTGGAGGCTGGTTTCCCGAGGAAGAAGACCTCAG
Organism: Sphaerodactylus townsendi; assembly: GCF_021028975.2. Lineage (NCBI taxonomy): Eukaryota > Metazoa > Chordata > Lepidosauria > Squamata > Sphaerodactylidae > Sphaerodactylus > Sphaerodactylus townsendi. The sequence goes on from NC_059428.1 coordinate 155,944,886, forward strand.
CGGGGTACAATCCTGCACAGCCCACCCTACAAAGCATTTCTTTTCTCCAGGGGAACTGGTATCGCCAGTCTGGAAGATGGCATCCCTACCTGGAGACTGATTTGGGGATAAGCGTGGGGAGGAAAGGGACCTCAGTGGGGCGTAATCCCATACAGTCGACCCTCCCAACCATCCATTTTCTCAGGTGTCAAACTCGTGGCCCTCCAAGTGTTATGGACTACAGTTCCCATCATCCCCTGCCAGCATGAACAATTGCTCATGCTGGAAGGGAATGATGGGAACTGTAGTCCATAACACCTGGAGGGCCAGGGGAAAAGATCTCTGGCGTCTGCAGGTAACCTGTCATTCAGGGGTCCCACCTGGAGGCCGGCATCTGTCCCTCCAAGTCAGATTGGCAGGGTAAAAACGCAATATGTACACAAACAAAAATGTAATATACAAATCTTCTGGAAAAACTGTCTTGACCTATATACCCACACATCCTGTGATCGCTGGCAGACGACTCGTGAGCACAAGCACACATCCGGAACGCTTCTCAGCGGAGAGCATGGGAATTGGGAAGGCGAGGAGAACTGGCGGAGGAGGGGGGGTTCCACCCCACCCCCATCCCTGCCTTCTTTTAAAAAGACCCCACACACGATCCGCCCAAACCCACTGGGGGGGGGGGGCAACAAGGGGAGGGCTGGTTTTGACACCACCTCTTCCTCTCCCTGCCCGACAAAACACACAACCAGGAAAGGGCCTCCTCGGTGATAGTAAAAGCGGAGGGAGGGAAGCCAAGTGGGCGTCTCCTCCTCCTCCTCCTCGCCCCCCCCCCCAAGGCACCCCGACCCTGGCCCAGCACGCGCTTCTGTCACCCTGGGCTCCAAGGAGGAGCCACTGAAGTGGGGGCGAGCAGCAGAGATCCCCCGACCCATTATGGGCAGCGACAGCAGACGCCTCTCCCCCCTCCCCTGTCCCCAGGCCTGCCTCCATCTCACGCCGACCTCGCAGGGTCGTCCCACCCCCACCCCCGTGGAGGCCGCATCGCCCTACCTGGGCTGCCAGTCATTCCAGCCCCGCGGGGGGTAGTGCTGCCTGGCGCCGGACGACGACGAGGAGCCGCTCAGCCGAGATCCCGGGCCTCTGCGGCTCATTCCCTTGCCCGAGACGGCATGGCCGGCCGGGGGGGCGGCGGCGGCGGGGGAGGGGGGCGGCGGGCGGGGAGGCGGGAAAAGGAGGCCGGTAATGGCGGAAGGGCGCGGGAGGAGGGCGGCGGCGGCGGCGGCTCCGTTCCCGCGGCGGATCTGGGCGTCTCACGCGGGCAGGGCGAGGGGGGAAGCGGGGCGACGACAGCGGCGGCCCCGCCTGCGCCTCCTCCTCCTCCTGCTGCTGCTGCTGCTGCTGCTGCTCCTCGGGCTCGTCAGGCTGGGGCGAGGCCGCGCGGCATGCCGGGAAAGCAGGCCGCAGGGGCTGCGCTGGGCCGCCCGCCGCGAGGCACTCTGGGAGGGAGCGACGGGGCGGGGCGAGCGCGGCCGTTGCTCAGGCCAGGCGACAGTCAGGCCCGCGTTGCCAGCCTCCCGGCCAGGCCGGGAGATGCCCCTGAGTTCTCTTCCGCTGGAGAAGATGGCTGCTTTGGAGGGTGGCCTCTATGGCATTGTCCCCTGCTGGAGGAGGGATGCCAGCCTCCAGGTGGCGCCTGGAGATCTCCCGCTATTTCCATGCGTTTCCAGCCAAGCAAGAGCAGTTTTCCTGGAGAAGATGGCTGCTTTGGAGGGTGGGACCTATAACGTTGTACCCTGCTGGAGAAAGGATGCCAGCCTCCAGGTGGCACCTGGAGATCTCCCGCTGTTCCCAGTCAAGCAAGAGCGGTCCTGCTGGAGAAGATAGCTGCTTTGGAGGGTGGGACCTATAACATTGTACTCTGCTGGAGAGGGGATGCCAGCCTCCAGGTGGCGCCTGGAGATCTCCCGTTGTTTCCATTCGTCTCCAGGCCAGCAAGAGCAGTTTTCCTGGAGAAAATGGCTGCTTTGGAGAGTGGGACCTATGATATTGACATGACATGATATTGACACTGACAGCCCTCCATCTTAAGGATCCCATCCTCCAGGTGGAACTTGGGGGTTCCCTGGAATGACAACTCATCTCCAGAGATCAGTTCCCCTGGATGCAGAGGTGGGATCCAGCAGGTTCTCACAGGTTCCCGAGAGGAGGTTACTAATTATTTGTGTGTGCTGAGAGGGGGTTACTCATTGGTGATTTTGCCACGTGATTTTTGCCTTAGTTACACCCCTCCTCGGCTCCTCAGCAGTAGCGCGCAGAACTTGAAGCAGTCTAACAGGAGGTGAACCGGTGAGCATGGCAGCCTGCACCTGCATGCATTCGTTTCCCGCCCAAGGACCGGCGCAGTGGCTGCATCCTTGCCACAGCCCTGCCCAGCAATGCCCCGCCCCTGGAATGCCCGGCCCCGCCCCTGTCATGCCACGCTCAGCCCCATTGGCGCTACGCCACTGTTTGAATCCCACCACCATGGGAACCTGTTACTAAAATTTTTGGATCCCACCACTGCCTGGATGTTTTGCAGGGTGACCTCTATGGCATGATACCTGGCTGAGGTAGGGTTGCCTGCCTCCAGGTAGGAGATCAATTCCCCTAGAGAAAATGGACACAGGAATCTGTAGCACTGTACCATGCTGAGGTTCTCCCCGAGCTCCATCCCCAAATTTCCAAGAGTTTGTCAGCGTGGATCTGGCTACTCTGTGCCCCCATTCCCTGCTGGCTGTCAAGGGGGACCTGCCAACCCAGGAAGGTTTTCAGGGCAACATGTTAACAGAAGTGGTTTGTCATTGCTTGCCTATGCATAGTGAGCCTGGTCTTCCTCCGTAGTCTCTCCGATACTTCCCAGGGCGGAGCTTGAGAAGGCAGGGTCTGGAAAGGAAGCAGCCCATCCTCCAAGACTGAACATCAATTGCCTTGAAAACACTACAGGATTGCCACAAATCGGCTGCAACTTGACAACGCTTTCCAACCCTGCCGTAAACATTACATAAATAAATAAGCCTACCATACGGGGAACAGACCTTATCTCATGATAGCATATGTTCAAGCGTTGATGGGTTGTTGTTTTTTAAAAAAATGGGTATTACATGTGTATTTCCATCTGTAGCCCGCCTGTTGTTTGACTTATCTCACATTTTGTATCAGCTTGGGACGTGGTATACTTCTAGCTACAAGCGCTAAGAGCAACTTTAAAGGAGGGGGGGAACCCTACAATGTAGTCTCTCAGAAGCTAAGCGGGAAACTTTCCCTGCCCAGATGTTCTAATTCCCTTTAATTTGGGATGGTCACTACTGAAAACAGCCTGGGATGTACATTTATCATGAAATGCCTGTCTTTACCTACAGATGGCTTGATTTCCCAACACATTATGGAATATTTTATGGAATATACAGGACACAATAAAGAAACAGAGATTGCTTTAAAAATGTCTTCCTGACATTAGAAAAACGGCAATGAGCAATCATTATTAGTAGCTACACACACACACACACACACACACACACACACACACACACACACACACCCCAGAGGACTTCTTATAAGCTCTGTTGTTTTGTAGCTACAGGTGTACCTTGAGAAAACGCTGCCAACAGCTCAGGGCAGTTTGGTTTCCCAATGGTGTTGTCCCATGCAAAATGTGAAAAAGCAAATGCCCAAACCAGATAAAGACCATCACATCTTCACAGTATTTCTTACAAGCTAAATAATACCTGCATCAAAGTAGGGTGATTCTGATCAGGGCTCCATTGTAGGAGGCGGTGGCATTTAGTGCTATTATTCCAACCTCAAAACAGCGCCCCCTGGAGCAATTTCATCCAGGATCAGGGGCTAAATGCATATTTGAGTATGATTCTGCAAGGCTCTGACAGTATTAAACACTGGAATCTATCAGATTTCATACTTTGCCCTGCAAAGATAACTTCACATGGGTGGGTGAGGTCATGAAAACTGTTCATAGGGATTTAAAAACATATACACACACACCTTTTAGAAAGCTCTACTTAAAAAGCTAAACAGAGCCTCCATGTTTGGATGCAGGGTACCTCAGAATACCAGGTACTAAGGACACATGAGCGTAGACTGCTTTCTAGTGAATCAGACCGTTAGTCCATCAAAGTTAGTATTATCTATTCACGCTGGTAGAAAGCCAAGGTTCTTGAGTGGGAGGGTCTAAAGCAGGGTAAAAGACCACCTCCTCACATACAGTCCAGTCTGTCAGCGAAGATCAATTTCTGAAGCACCGTTCTCTGTGCCTCAGTGGGCAGAAGCAAGGCGGGTGGCAACTAAACGGGGCTCATTTGGTGGTGGCCCCTCACATGTGGAATATCCTCCCCCAAGAAGGAGGAGGAGGAGGGAGGGGGAGGAGGAGGAGGAGTTTGGATTTACATCCCCCCTTTCTCTCTTGTAGGAGACTCAAAGGGGCTTACAAACTCCTTACCTTTCCCCTCTCAAACACAAACCCCCTGTGAGGTGGGTGGGGTTGAGAGAGCTCCAAGAAGCTGTGACTAGCCCCAAGGTCACCCAGCTGGCATGTGTGGGAGTGTACAGGCTAATCTGAATTCCCCAGAGAAGCCTCCACAGCTCAGGCAGCAGAGTTGGGAATCAAACCCGGTTCCTCCAGATTAGATACACGAGCTCTTAACCTCCTACGCCACTGAAGCTTGCCTGGTGCCTGCTTTAGGCTCCAATGCCAAAACAATTCTCTTTAGCCAGCCTCTTAACTAAGGGATCTCTCTCCCTTCCAGCTAGTTTACGGTCTCTTCCTGGTCTTAGAACTGGTTTTATCAGCATCACTTTAGAGTGCTCTGTTTTATGTGCTTTTAGGCTGGCTGGCTTTTACTGGTTTCTTATTTATTTACTGGGAAGGATTGATTGATTTGATCTTAATTATTTATTTGATCCATTTTATTGATTTCTTGTTATTGACATAATTTATTTTATTGACTGGCTTTATTATTTTCATAGTGAGCGACTTCAGGCTGGTCTGGACAGGCATCATACTAATTTCTAAGTAAACAAAAACCAAGACACAACACTTCTTTCTTTCAAGTGGTGGACTCTTATCTGATCGGCCGGGTTTGTTTCCCCGTTCCTCCACATGAAGCCTGCTGGGTGACCTTGAGCCAGTCACGGTTCTCTCCGAACTCCTTCAACTCCACCAACCTCACAAACTGCCGGTTGTGAGGAGGGGAAGGGAAAGCAATTGCAAGTCACTTCAAGACTCCTAGAAGATAGAGAAAAGTGCAGTATAAAAACAAACTCTTCTTCTCTGAGAAACAGGAAGCACCATTGGCCCAATGAACTTCAGGGAAGAGTGGGGATTCCCTTGAGATATCCCCATGTGCTACTCTAACCATTACACCAGCTCTCCTGTGTGATGAAAGATCTGCTGCCCTCTTACCACCTTCCCCCCGTGCAGAGTCATGAACCCTACCCATCTGGCATTGCCCTTACAGGTGTCACACTAATATTGCTCACATCCCATTTCCCCTGACGACTTCCTGGTCTCAGGTAAGTGACACCATTAAGACCCTCCCCCTCATGGCCTCTGCCCTCCAGCCCTGCAGGTAAAGCCAGGCGGCTCTCCTGATTCAAGAGGGGGCTGCTAAGCAACTGAACCCTGGAGCCAGACTCAGTTTGGAGAGGATGCTAAAAATAGAATCGAGGACAAGCCAGCTGGGGGACTGAGTCATCGGAAAGATGGGGAAGGGGAGAGGAGGGGTTTTTTGGCTCTGTTTGTCCTTCTAGGATCAATCCGAGTCCTAGTTATGGTGGGTTTTCCAAGCTGTGTGGTCGTGGTCTGGTAGATCTTTTTCCTAACATTTCGCCTGCATCTGTGGCTGGCATCTTCAGAGGTGTATCATAGAGGGAAGTCTGTTACACACTGTCTGTCCAGTGAGAAGGGAATGTTTTAGTAGGGGTATATATCAGTGGTGGCGAACCTTTGGCACTCCATATGTTATGGACTACAATTCCCATCAGCCCCTGCCAGCATAGCCAATTGGCCATGCTGGCAGGAGCTGATGGGAATTGTAGTCCATAACATCTGGAGTGCCAAAGGTTCGCCACCACTGGTATATATTGTCCATGTCCCAGGGTGGGGAACCAATCAGTAAGTGTTTGGGTGGAACTTGCTATGCAAAGGTGTGGTGGATGGCATTTTATTGTGGGTGGGGTTTTCCAGTCCAGGGAGTGATTCACATTTGCATTCCCTTATTTACTCCCTTCTTTACATAACCATAACCATGAGGTGGCAGCACCTCCCCACTGAAACACGGCCTCCGACGCATTAACTATCTCCTTGGGAAGCACAAGTGCAGATAAACTAGGAATCTCTCGCTCGCACCCGTTCCACTGAGATATATGGTCTCATGTGCCTTCAATGCCCTTCTGCCATTTGCATTGGCCAAGCTAGACAGACACAGTGTTAGATAAGACTATAAGCCACAAATAAGACACTGCAGGAGCGTACCACCCAGGGGAACATATGGGGCCACTTAGTTACGTGGGGGAGGGGGCAGAAAATCGCCCCCCACACCTGTCCTCCTTCCTCCAGGTCCAAACACTGACTTCAAGACCTGGTGCAAAAAAAACGATGTTTGCTCATGGTGGGGGAGGGTGGCTGCCCATACGGGGGGAGGGGGGCGTCAGATTTTGCACCGGGCTACATTTTCCCTAGATACGCCTGTGAGACACTGAAAACGGGAATGCTTGGAAACCAGCAAGAGGACGTTTCAAACCTCCCTAGGCTTTGAAGCATAGACTTGCAAAGCAATGCTTCCGCGGAGAAGTTTAACTGGGACCACTTCAGTGGAAAGCCACAGGCGGATAGGATACTGCTAGACTGGAGAAGGACTTGGGATCACCCTCCACCGCAGCCATTCTCACCAGAGCGCTGTAGTCTGGAGACCAGTTATAATGGACTGTCTTCACCCCAAATCTCCATGAATTTTCCTAGCCTAGAGATAGCAATCTTATGTCTAGCACTTCTGCTCTCAATATCGACACCAGCTATCCTTCACCCTGATCCTGTGGACCTTTTTGGAATGCTGATAAAAGATAGTCGGTACCAGAACAAAATGGCTGCCATGAGAGGGCTTGGCCAACCAGTGTCGTAGCTCCAATGGGGTGGGGATGGGGGCACAGAGCTGTGGCGGGGGCGTTCCGGGCAGGGGCGCAGGGCATGTGTGTGCCCCGGGAGCAGTTTCCCCTCGCTCCGCCCCTGTAGCCAACCACAAAATGGCTGTCATAGGGATGGTCCTAGTCACAGAATGTTGGAAGGTCTCTATTCAAGCATGTAGTTTGAATAGGGGTAGCTATATCTAAGGATGTGCTCCCTACAGATACTAAGGGCTTTTCTGAAGCACCCCTTCCTCTAGTGAGGTGGAGGAAAAGTCAGATTTGGCATTTCGCTGTGTACCTTTCACGAGAACCTTTCACAAGAAGGAAGGTGGGATGTGGAAACTTAGCTGATCTACATGGCGCTCAGAACATGACTTAGACTACCTACAACATACCTGTTGGTCAAACATACCATTTTAGCTAGAGATGAGCACACCTCCCTTGTGGAACACCCATGGTTCCAGAATTTCACTCTGTTGTGGTCCACTGTTCCTCCATTCCAATTTAAGTGGGAGAGTTTCTCACATCAGATCCCAACCTGAAACACGCATGGTTTTGTACAGTTCCCTGACATCTTTGGTTCTCCTGTGAGTTGTTACTAATCTTTCATTTTAAATTAGAAAAGTACATCTTAAAGTGCCTCCCATTATTCAGAAATCAGACTGATTTAAAGCATCGGATAAACACCCTATACAAAAGAGAGAGAGAGCCAAAAACGCTCATAATCCAGACACATGTCTATACTAATGCAAAAGGTCCATGAAAGTTCATATCCATGCTCAAATGTGTATTTATAAATTTAACAAGAAGTTGCCATGGTAGCTGGAACATCTCTATCCTCTTTCTTCAGTCCCTCACGCGTACATATTCAAATTAATTTAGCCATTTCAGCTTGGTTCCATATGTTAACGATCCAATTTTCAGATTCTTCCTTTTTAAAAAAAATTGCACCCTGCCTCTCTGCAAAGGGCTTGAGGCAACTCGCCAAATGAGATCAAATAATAATTCCTTTTTTAAAAATAAAATCCAAACAAACAGTTCTGAAAAGTTTAAAAAAACCTAATTTATAAATCACAGGGGGGGGGGAGAATATTCACATACTCAGACCCATTTCAATTCTCAGACATAAAACACCACCAATTCCACTAAATAGGACATGCACAGTTAACGATCCTCACTTTTAACTGACCTTTGACAGGGAGTATGAAACTAGTCACTGGCAAGCTATCCCGGAAGGCCAGAGCAAAATAATGTCTGTTTTTCAGCAGTATGACTGATTTTCCCCTCATTGTAGTTTCCAAATAAAATTTTTTCCATATAATGGAGGAAACAGGAGATAATATGGATGGCCAGATGATGATGAAGAAGAAGAAGGAGGAGGAGGAGGAGGAGGAGGAGGAGGTTGGAATTTTATCCCCTTTCTCTCCTGTAGGAGACTCAAAGGGACTTACAATCTCCTTGCCTTTCCCCCACCCCCGCACAAAGGGGCTTACAATCTCCTTGCCCTTCCCCCCTCCCCCACCAAACATCCTGTGAGGTAGGTGGGGCTGAGAGAGCTCTGAAGAACTGTGACTAGCCCAATGTCACCCAGCAGGCGTGTGTGGGAGTGCACAGGCTAATCTGAATTCCCCAGATAAGCCTCCACAGCTCAGGCGGCAAAGCTGGGAATCAAACCCAGTTCCTCCAGATTAGAATGCACTGCCGCTTGATTCTAGAAACTGAAGACAGACAAGATTTTGAGGGTATAAGCTTCTGGAGTATGATCCTCACTTCAGCTGGAAGGTACGGCAGTAACATTTTGAGACTCCATCAGCAAACCTCTTAAGAACGAACTGAATAACATGACCTGTTGTCGTGGGTTTTCCTGGCTGTGTAGCTTTGGTCTGGTGGTTAAGACCACCAGACCGTGGCCGCATAAGCCGGTTGATTCCAGCAAGAGAAAGCCTTTGACAAGACATTGAATAATTTGACTTCTACGCTTTTGTCAATCAAACATATTTTTAATGATTGTAGCCAGAGATGTGAAATAAGATAAATTGTATACATTTGTTTCTCTGTGTGATGTGTTTTGTTTTGCTCAAGTTTACCATGAGATAATTGCATGGAGGGGGAGGCGGAGTTCAGTCCATAATTTGAGATCTCAAGATCTCCAGTGCTATTTGAGCAACTTGGTGGGTGCATTTCTGTGCATTCCCCCCCCTTCCCCCCCCCCCAGCTCCCGGCGTGGAAATCTGTGTACGATGCACGGGTTGTTAATTGCCAGTTCATACTGCTGAAAAACAGACATTATTTTGCTCTGGCCTTCCGGGATAGCTTGCTGAGTCTGCCGTTTTTATTTAGCAATTATTTTCTTTGTCTCAAAATGTCATCTGGGTACCGTCCCATGCAAGGATCCAAGCTGTAGGACTAACGAATAGCATAACGAGGTTTTAACAGCTGACCAATTGCAAGCAAGAACTTTCCCCAGAATATTTGTGTCTTGGGGCATAAGAACATAAGAACATAAGAACAAGCCAGCTGGATCAGACCAGAGTCCATCTAGTCCAGCTCTCTGCTACTCGCAGTGGCCCACCAGGTGCCTTTGGGAGCTCACATGCAGGATGTGAAAGCAATGGTCTTCTGCGGCTGTTGCTCCCGATCACCTGGTCTGTTAAGGCATTTGCAATCTCAGATCAAAGAGGATCAAGATTGGTAGCCATAAATCGACTTCTCCTCCATCAATCTGTCCAAGCCCCTTTGAAAGCTATCCAGGTTAGTGGCCATCACCACCTCCTGTGGCAGCATATTCCAAACACCACTCACACGTTGCGTGAAGAAGTGTTTCCTTTTATTAGTCCTAATTCTTCCCCCCAGCATTTTCAATGAATGTTCCCTGGTTCTAGTATTGTGAGAAAGAGAGAAAAATTTCTCTCTGTCAACATTTTCTACCCCATGCCTAATTTTATAGACTTCAATCATATCCCCACTCAGACGTCTCCTCTCCAAACTAAAGAGTCCCAAACGCTGCAGCCTCTCCTCATAGGGAAGGTGCTCCAGTCCCTCAATCATCCTTGTTGCCCTTCTCTGCACTTTTTCTATCTCCTCAATATCCTTTTTGAGATGTGGCGACCAGAACTGGACACAGGACTCCAAGTGCGGTCGCACCACTGCTTTATATAAGAGCATGACAATCTTTGGCAGTCCCACTAAATGTGCAGGGAACAGACATTTAGGTTGTAAACACCCCGCAAATGCCTTGCTTCTACTCTAATAATGCCATACCAGTAAAACAGAATTTAAGTACCAAGAATATACTGATTTATAACAGCTCTCCCTTGGTTTATGCACGGTGATGACGCAGGGCCATAAAAGAAAAACAGACTGCCAAACAGAATCTGGGAGATGCATCTGGAATATCTCCCCCCTTTTCTAATGGCTAAAATACACATGACATATAATTTGACTTTAAAGAGCAGCTGTAGGGAGATAATTCCGGATAGCGGCTGGAAAGAGAGGCAGGGCAAACTCCTCTGTCTGTCCCCCACCCCCCATGACCCCCAAATTGACTCCCCACCATAGCCTAATTTCTGTCTCTATATTGGGAGTAAAGCATCTGGGAATATTTTCAATCCGGGAAACAGCCCTGGAGGGGCAAGAGCTAGCTCCGCCTTCTTAGAATCTCCAATCCTTGCTAATCCTTACACAAGCAGATTCCGCATGGGCCAAAAACAGCGGTGTGAAAACAACGTAAACCCTTTTACACTGTTTTAAACCCTTTTATACCATTTTCACACCGCTGTTTTTGGCCCAAGCGGAATCTGCTGTAGTATCCCCAATCCTCGGAGTCAGCGTGGTGTAGTGGTTAAGAGCTGGTGGATTCTAATCTGGAGAGCCAGGTTTGATTCCCCACTCCTCCACCTGAATGGCGGAGGCTTATCTGGTGAACCAGATGTGTTTCCGCACTCCTGCATTCCTACTGGGTGACCTTGGGCTAGTCTCAGCAAAACACTCTCAGCCCCACCTACCTCACAGGGTGTCTGTCGTGGAGAGGGGAAGAGAAAGGAGATTGTAAGCCACCTTGAATCTCCTTACAGGAGAGAAAGGTGGAATATAAATCCAAACAACAACAGCAATAGCAACAGCAACTCCTCCTCCTCCTCCTCCTTCCTCTTCCGAAATTCCACTCTCCTAAAGTCCTTAAATTACATCCTGGCAGTTGGCCAGCCGACTTTCTGACATTCTGCTTCCACAAGCCAACAGATTCAAAACTCGCCAGAACGTTTTCATGTTGCAGTTACACCAGTGGGGGAAAGTTTGTTTCCGGTGCAAAAAGTCAGATAGCAAAACCTGTCACTCTGGATATTTCTCACCTCTGATTCTGGCCTGAACATCTTGACTGTAGCCGCTGGACTGTGAAGGGCTTCAAAGCGTGCCGGTGGATTTCAAGGGATTCTGTGCTTGGCCGAACTCTTGAGTGGAGCACAACTGTGCTCATCTGTTGCGGAAGGAAGGAACTTGCAGCCAGTTCTGGGTTTTTGGATGAGGCTTTTCTCCCACCTCTCCTTCAACTCTGGGGGGTTAACCCAATTTTTTGCGGTTTTGATATATTGTGGGTCGGCATAAGAAATTACGTGAGAATTGTGGGGGGGGGGGGAGTTTTGTGGAAGTCGTCCTGCTTGAATTGTTGTGAAGACAGGATGACGGAAATGAGAAGTGCACATGCCGCCAGGAAAGGCAAAATACATTGTTGCGGAAAGCTAGTGTGGGGTTGCGGTTATGATACCATACTAGGCAGAGGAGAGATCGGATTTAAATGCCCATAGTCCCGAATGCAATAGACACAGGCCCTAAGAATATAACGAGTTGTTGGTTTAGATCAGGGGTAGGGAACCTTTAACACCCAAAGAGCCATTTGGACCCGTTTTCCACGGGAAAAGAAAACACTTGGAGCCGCAAATAATTTTTGACATTTAAAATAAAGATAACACTGTATATATTGGGGTTTTTTACCCGCTCATTCTGAGAAGCGCATGGATGTGTCCGCCCTGCTGCCTGCAGGGCGGGCAAGGATGGGGCCAGCGGCTCGACCTCGCCGCTCCAACGGGGCGGGCGAGAGGGGAAGCCAGGCAATTAGTGTGCCCACCCTGCTGCCTGCAGGGCAGGAAAGGATGAAGCCGGCGGCTTGGCCTTCTCGGCCACCGGGAAAGCGCCCGCCCCGCTCGAACGGGGGCGGGCGAGAGGGGAAGCCCGTGGCGCGGCCCAGCCGGCTGCGGGCAATTGGTGCGCTTGCCCTGCTGCCTGCAGAGCGGGCAAGGATGGGGCTGGCGGCTCGGCTCGTGGAGCCGTAGTGCAAGGGCAGAAGAGCCGCATGCAGCTCTCGAGCCGCAGGTTCCCTACCCCTGGTTTAGATAAACAGGGCATCTAATCTGGCATCCTTTTCTCCACAACGGCCAACAAGAGATTCTACGAACAGGGGCACAGAGACCAAAACTTTGCAGCGGCCCAAACTAAAAATATGGTGCCCATCTCTTTCACCTTGTTCCGGCTTCTGGAACTGCGAGGATCCATTAATATTCTGCCATTCTGCCGCCCTTCAGAGCCAAGCTGGACTGAAACGCGGAGCGACAGAACAGAGAGCGTGCGGGGATCCTGTGGTCTCTTTGTATTTCTAAAAAGAAGTGGGAAGAAGAAATGAAAATAATACGGTATCTAATCTGTCTTTAAAGCCACGCTCTATGTCAGGTTAACTTAACCAGACTGCTGTTCAACCTTGACATTTTAATAGCAAAGAGTAAGGAGCTTAATTCAGATCTCTTTTTTCCTGCGCTGCTGTAACAGAGAAGCCAAATAGCTTTTCTCGGAGAACGGTTTTTAAGGTTGGGCTTTGGATGTCGTTCCCTTTTGTTACATAGCACGCTGTGTGGAATTGGGAAGTATGGACAGGGAGCCTGTAAATGAATTGAAATTCCAAGAGAAATTCGGGCCTGACCTTGGGGTTGAGATCCCTAACTAGCATTGCCAATCTCCAGGTGATAGCTGGAGATATCCCACTGTTACAACTGATCTCCCGGTGACAGAGATTAGTTCATGCGAAGAATATGGCGGCTTCAGAAGGTGGAGTCTGTTGAAGCCCCTCTCAAACTCTGCTCTCTTCAGGCCCCTCACATCAAATCTACAGTTATTTCCCAACCTGGAGCAGGCAACCTTATCCCTAACCTGGAGCAGCAGTGGCGTAGGAGGTTAAGAGCTTGCGTATCTAATCTGGAGGAACTGGGTTTGATTCCCAGCTCTGCCGCCTGAGCTGTGGAGGCTTATCTGGGGAACCAGATTAGCCTGTACACTCCCACACACGCCAGCTGGGTTACCTTGGGCTAGTCACAGCTTCTCGGAGCTCTCTCAGCCCCACCTACCTCACAGGGTGTTTGGTGGGGGAGGGGGGAAGGGAAAGGAGATTGTTAGCCCCTTTGAGTCTCCTGCAGGAGAGAAAGGGGGGATATAAATCCAAACTCTTCTTCTTCTTCTTCTAACCAATATACACAGTCTATATGTGGAGGCTCAGGTGCAGGAAAGTTGGCAGAGCTAACATTCGAACCCACAACCCACTACATCAAATCCTTTTAGCTGCAATGTTGAACATATAAATACCCCAAGTCTTAACCCAAACAATTAGAAGTTAATAACTGAAGGGCCTTTTTTTCTCTTTCTAGTGAAAAACACAAAACAAAACACCAGATCACTGTTTTCCCACCTCCTTATTTATGGATGATTCATACACACAGACACAGTTTGCGAGGTAATTGGCTCCAACGTGCAATTACTGCGATTACTAGGCAATCACAGTAACACAGTCCGAAACGCTGGCAATTAACAACCCGTGCATCGTACACAGATTTCCACGCCGGCAGCTGGGGGGGGGGGAGGGGGGGGGAATGCACAGAAATGCACCCACCAAGTTGCTCAAATAGCACTGGAGATCTTGAGATCTCAAATTATGGACTGAACTCCGCCTCCCCCTCCAAAATCTACTGTGCCTTTAGCATAACAAGGCTCTTTCAGAGCTATGGAACATACCCAAGTGGCCCGCACCTCGTTGAGGAAATTACATAGAAAGCCAATACCAAGTCAACCGGAAACACAAGCTCTGTCATTTTCTGCTCTGGGCCTGCTTGGCCTGTCATTTGTTGCCATGGCAGGGATAAGGGCTTTATCTGGCAGGGAACTGTGATCCAGGGTCGGGATGGGTAAGGTTACTAGCTTGCGTGATCTTATTTATATTCACTAATGTGCCCTGTACGCCACTAAACGGAGCCAAACAGAAAATGGCAGCTCAGGGAGGCGGAGCCAGTCACAAAATGGCAGCTCAGGGCGGCGGAGCCAATGGCAATTACCATATCCTCTCGATCTATACACCACCTATGGAAGAAGAAGAAGAAGAGGAGGAGGAGGAGGAGTTTGGATTTATATCCCCCCTTTCTCTCCTGTAAGGACAACTCTGTTGTGGAGCTTTTGTTAAATAGCACAGAGGCCATGCTCTTGGAAAAAGTAGCAAAATTTCTTTTACAAGTGACAGAATTTTCTAAGTAACATACAATGCTAGATACATTTTATCTGTCTGTGTTTTGAATGAGCTTTTGATTTGTACTTCAGAAACGTCTGTAATGCTCTGGAGCCTATTTTAATATACCTAATAAAGGTTGTTGTATTGTATGAAGAAGAAGAAGAAGAAGAAGAAGAAGAAGAAGAAGAAGAAGAAGAAGAAGAAGAAGAAGAAGAAGAAGAAGAAGAAGAAGAAGAAGAAGAAGAAGAAGAAGAAGAAGAAGAAGAAGAAGAAGAAGAAGAAGAAGAAGAAGAAGAAGAAGAAGAAGAAGAAGAAGAAGAAGAAGAAGAAGAAGAAGAAGAAGAAGAAGAAGAAGAAGAGGAGCAGGAGCAGGAGCAGGAGCAGGAGCAGGAGCAGGAGGAGTTTGGATTTATATCCCCCCTTTCTCTCCTGTAAGGAGACTCAAAGGGGCTGACAATCTCCTTTCCCTTCCCCCCTCACAACAAACACCCTGTGAGGTAGGTGGGGCTGAGAGAGTTCTGCAAGAACTGTCACTAGCCCAAGGTCACCCAGCTGGCATGTGTGGGAGTGCCCAAGCTAATCTGGTTCACCAGATAAGCCTTCACAGATCAAGTGGCAGAGCGGGGACTCAAACTCGGTTCTCCAGATTAGAGTGCACCTGCTCTTAACCACTATGCCACTGCTGCTCCCTATGTAAGTACTCTCACGCAACGACTGGGCGAATCCATGCACTGAGCCTAAACAAATGCCAGAAGAGGTACAGAGAGAGGAGTGCTTAAGCTGAGAAGTAATAACCAGGACAGACACAGATATCCAGGGTTGGTCTTAGTGTTTTGCGGGGGCACGGACCAATCATTGCAACCTTAACTGCTCCCCCACCCCCCGCCCCACCAGTGCCAAGTGGGGAGCAGCCTTCATCCTGGGCAAAGTGGGTGGGAGCCAACACCAGCCAGCCAGATGCCACAAATGGGATGGGCACGAGCAGTGGTGGGATCCAACAATTTCAGTAACAGGTTCCCATGGTGGTGGGATTCAAACAGTGGCGTAGCACCAATGGGGCTGGGCGGGGCACGACGGGGGCGTGGCTGGGCATTCCGGGGGCAGGGCATTGTTGGGTGGGGCTGTGTCAAGGACGCAGCCGCTGCGCCTGTCCTTGGGCAGGAAATGAATGCACGCAGGCGCAGGCTGCCACGCACGCCGGTACACCTCCTGCTAGACTGCTTCAAGTTCTGCGCGCTACCGCTGAGGAGCGGAGGAGGGGCGTAACTAAGGCAAAAATCCCGTGGCAAAATCACCAATTAGTAACCCCCTCTCGGCACACACAAATAATTAGTAACCTGCTCTCGGGAACCTGTGAGAACCTGCTGGATCCCACCTCTGGCTGCAAGAACCCGTGGCTGCAAGAACCCGTCCCCCCCCCCGCCCCCACCTTTAGAAGGAAGGAGCTGTGGGTGTCAGGTTCCCCCCCCAAAAAGCTCCAAAAAAAGAAAGACAGAGAAATCCCAGATCTGGCTCCACTTCAGGAAGGGGCTGGTTTGTGCAGCTTGCAAGCCAAGATCCTGCAACACAGCCATTGTGGGTAGCTGTTTATTTCCTGAAACAAAGCTGCAGGTGTCTTAGCTATTCCCTCATCCGCGTCCTACTTTCACAGTGACCTCAGCGTCTGCTGTCATCCCTTGGCCTGAACTTCTGGCTTTTGCTGTGTGGTGCCTTTGAACAAACAACAGAGAATGCGGGGAAAGAAGATAATATTTCCCAGCCAGGCCAAGTTCTCACCAATCTGGGTTGTACTGCTTCAGACTGCAGCTCACGGGACTGAATTTCTTTTCTAAAAACTCCCTGCATGTAGAAAAGTAGCATTTCAGGGAGAAGCTTCAGCTAGAGCCTTTGTCTAACTGCACATTACACGGTCTACCATGAGTACCTTCAAATCAGCAAATTTCCCACTGGGAATTCAGGCAAGTGGGAACCCAATTTGGATTGGGACCACAGCAGAAGGGGAGACGGTCCTTCGGCTGTCCCCAAAGAAGGTACCATTTGCCCTGCTGGGGTCTCCATGTATACTGATGATGCACATATAGTTTTCCCCAAATAAGCAAATAACACTTCTCCCCTTTTACAGGCATTTGCCCATCTTGATTCTGTTCCTCCGTACAGTGCAGAAAAAACACTCCTGAAGGCAGATTCACTGTTTGAATATTTTTGAATTTCAAAACCTCTCCTTGCATATAGAAACCTAGCTGAGCAGATAGAAACATTTATTTATTTATTTATTTATTTATTAGTTCCACTTTTATACCGCCCTCCCCCAAAGGGCTCAGGGCGGTTTACATCACAATAAAAAGCGGATAACAAAATAAAATACTAAAATTCATATCAGTTAAAAGCAGCGCTCCTAATTCATAGTCAGTTAAAACAGATGGCGTTTAGCCATTAACTCCTCAACTCCCCTGAGAGGGGAACAGCGGATCTTAGTTGTTAATGGGCACCTATCAGCAGCCGGCCTCCCCAAAGGCCCGGCGGAATAACTCAGTCTTACAGGCCCCAAGTGGAATCCATGTAGAACCTGCAGGGTCTGGACAGTTGGAGGGAAGAGTATCTCATTCAGGGGGGCCAGGGCCGTAAAAGCCCTGGCCCTGGTGGAGGCCAGCCGCATCATAGAGGGGGCAAGGATCTCCAGTAAATTGGCCTCTGCCGAGCGCAGAGACCGATGTGGGACATATGGGACATATGGGACATATTTCAGCTTCTCTGTTGATTTGTCCCGGGGGCAGGTTTTCTGTTTGACTTCTTAACGCAGGGGAGGATCCCAAAATGTGGTCCGTCACCTGCGGTCGGAAGCGGGGCAGCCCCATTCTGACCCCTCGGCATTCTGCCACATTATTCCCACCTTGATCTCTTTCAGCTTTTTTACGAAATTCAAAAATATTCCTTAAGCCACCTTAAGTCACCCCAGGGACAGAACTTAAGAGACTAATTTCATATAAGAAGAAGAAGAGTTTGGATTTATATCCCCCCTTTCTCTCTTGTAGGAGACTCAAAGGGGCTGACAAACTCCTTCCCCTTCCCCTCTCACAACAAACGCCCTGTGAGGTGGGTGGGGCTGAGAGAGCTCCGAAGGACTGTGACTAGCCCCAGGTCACCCAGCTGGCGTGTGTGGGAGTGCACAGGCTAATCTGAATTCCCCACATAAGCTCCACAGCTCAGGCGGCAGAGCGGGGAATCAAACCCAGTTCCTCCAGATTAGAGCGCACCTGCTCTTAAACACTACGCCACTGCTGTTCCCTTCTGCTGGAGGGTGCACAGCCTATTCCTGAGAGGACTGAATCACGTTCCCCCTCTATCTCTGTCAAATTAAGCGGCTACGGTGCGTTCCCTCTTCACCACGGCTCCCTTCTAATCACCGAAGTTACTATTTTAGGATGTCATTATCTCAACTGCCCTTCGAGATACCGGTGGCTATTTTAGCCACTCGGGCAGCTTCGAAGGCATCACTGTAACCCCGGGACTGCAGAGAACTGTATTTCACTTTGCATGATTGACAGTTAAATCAGAGACGGAAGAAGCACGTGCTCCGGATACACAGATCTGGTGCACTTTACAGGATTCTTTTTAAATATTCTTTCCAGTAAGACAGCACGTGCACACCACAATGCCTGGTGACAAGATTGACATTTAATTCAAGGAAAGGCGCCCAGGGAAGCAAACTTCTTTTCTCCCACACCTCAAGGGGACTGCTGTTTCCGACCAGCAAGAAATCGTCTTTTGTTGCCAGTTTCATTATGATGTGTCTGTCTGGGGTGTGTGTCGAAAACTAAAAGCCTTTATTATAAATCATAACACCATTATGAAACATTTGGCTACAGGCTGAAGGCAACGTTTTTTCCCCCCAGCCGTCAGGTTGGAACTGACTTATGGATACGTTACCGTGGTATTTGCTGGTGGTCTAAGCCAACCATGCGAAGAAGAAGAAGAAGAAGAAGAAGAAGAAGAAGAAGAAGAAGAAGAAGAAGAAGAAGAAGAAGAAGAAGAAGAAGAAGAAGAAGAAGAAGAAGAAGAAGAAGAAGAAGAAAATAAAAATAACAATAAAAAGAGGAGGAGGAGGAGGAGGCGGCAGCAGAGAAGGAGGAGGAGGAGGAAGAAGAAGGAGAGTTTGGATTTATATTCCCCCTTTCTCTCCTGTAGGAGACTCAAAGGGGCTGACAATCTCCTTTCCCTCCCCCCCCCTCACAACAAACACCCTGTGAGGTGGGTGGGGCTGATAGAGCTCCGAAGAACTGTGACTAGCCCAAGGTCACCCAGATGGTGTGTGTTGGAGCGCACAGGCTAATCTGAATTCCCAGAGAAGCCTTCACAGCTCAGGCGGCAGAGCGGGGAATCAAATCCGGTTCTTCCAGATTAGAGTACACCTGGTCTTAACCACTATGCCACTGCTGCTTAGCTTCTGGGATCTGAGGAGATCGGGCCAGCCAGGTGAGGGATGCAATAAAGTATTATCAGCAAAATTAATAACATTTACAAATAAGGATGCAGTCCTATGCAGAGTTACCACAGCCTAAGCATGCTGATTTAAATGGACTTAGACTGGCATTAATGCCACTTAGGACTGCCAGCACTGGGTTGGGAAATACCTGGAGATTTTGGGGGTGGGGCCTGAGGAGGGCGGAGTTTGGGGCACGGCTTCAACGGGGATGATGTCATACAGCTCCCTTCCAAAACAGCCATGTTCTCCAGGGAGAATTTACCTCAGTCAAAATAGAAGATGATGATTTTGGATTTATACCCTGCCTTTCTCTCCTTTCCCTTCTCCCCTCACAACAAACACCCTGTGAGGTAGGTGGTGCTGAGAGAACTCCGAAGAACTGTGACTAGCCCAGTTGGCATGGGTTGGAGTAGCATAAGCTAATCTAGTTCACCAGGTAAGCCTCCACAGCTCAAGTGGCAGAGTGGGGAATCAAACCCGGTTCCCCAGATTAGAGCACACCTGCTGTTAACCACTACCCCACGCTGGCTCTCTGGAACATCTCCAAAAGGACAGCCCTCTCTGGTGACCTGAAAAAACAGCACCTCGGCTCTTCCTTTGCTCCCAACCTCTGCGCCAAAAGGAATCAAGACTGAGCTGTTTTCGCGTCCCCCTTGATCTTCAGCACACCAAGGGCCATTTGTCGTCTCTGCTCTGTGCACCTGGTTATGAGTCACCCCTGAAAACAGCAGCCACCTCTTGGCTTTAGTGCTATGCCAAATTGGTATGAAATAACACAGTGCTTCTCTGCACGGGAGAAGGCTGAACAAAACACATGGCAGGTGCCCAGCTTCCCACTTGGTCCGCTGATTCGCCTGCAAGCGATTACGTCCAGAGTAACTGCTATGCCTGCTTTCTGACTTCTCAATATGCGTTATCTGTCTTTTCTAAGACGGTTTTCCAGTCTCAGGAGACCTGACTGAATCAAAGATGGCCCCTTGTTTGTTGTGGCTGGCAAATAGAAGCATTAAGAACATAAGAAGAACATAAGAACAAGCCAGCTGGAACAGACCAGAGTCCATCTAGTCCAGCTCTCTGCTACTTGCAGTGGCCCACCAGGTGCCTTTGGGAGCTCACGCATGCAAGCAATGGGTCTTTAAGAATTACAAGAAAGAGCCCGCTGGATCAGACCAGAGTCCATCTAGTCCAGCACTCTGCTACTCGCAGTGGCCCACCAGGTGCCTTTGGGAGCTCAGAGGCAGGAGGTGAAAGCAATGGCCTTAAGAACAAAAGGAAGAGCCTGCTGGATCAGACCAGAGTCCATCTAGTCCAGCACTCTGCTACTCGCAGTGGCCCACCAGGTGCCTTTGGGAGCTCACAGGCAGGAGGTGAAAGCAATGGCCTTAAGAACATAAGGAAGAGCCTGCTAGATCAGACCAGAGTCCATCTAGTCCAGCGCTCTGCTACTCGCAGTGGCCCACCAGGTGCCATTGGGAGCTCACATGCAGGATGTGAAAGCAGTGGCCTTCTGCGGCTGTTGCTCCCAAGCACCTGGACTGTTAAGGCATTTGCAATCTCAGATCAAAGAGGATCAAGATTGGTAGCCATAAATCGACTTCTCCTCCATCAATCTGTCCAAGCCCCTTTTAAAGCTATCCAGGTTAGTGGCCATCACCACCTCCTGTGGCAGCATATTCCAAACACCAATCACGCGTTGCGTGAAGAAGTGTTTCCTTTTATTAGTCCTAATTCTTCCCCCCATTGGTTGGACGGGCAAGGATCCATGGCCCAAGCCGGCATTGCAGAGCCCCAGCTCAAAAGAAGATGAAGATGAAGAGGAGCTTGGATTTATACCCCACCTTTCTCTCCTGTAAGGAGACCCGAGGTGGCTTGCAAGCTCCTTTCCCTTCCTCTCCTCCCATCAGACACCTTATAGTTGGGCCGAGAGAGTTCTGAGAGAACTGTGACTAACCCAAGGTCACCCAGCAGGAATGTTAGGAGTGCAGAAATACATCTGGTTCCCCAGATGAGCCTCTGCTGCTCAAGTGGAGGAGTGGGGAATCAAACCCGGAAAAGATTATCTTGGTCCAGAGCAAAAGGCACACTTATCCTATCCTTATTTTGATCTTCCCAGCAACCCGAGAAGTAGGCAAGGCAGAGAGAACGGGGAGCGGACAGGCCCGAGTCCACCCAGCAAATCCGATACCAGGCCTTCTACGCTATCCTGATATCCTAACCCCGTGGTGGCGAACCTTTGGCACTCCAGATGTTATGGACTACAATCCCCATCAGCCCCTGCCAGCATGGCCAATTGGCCAATTGCTGGCACTACACCAGTGGGCC